>NC_068981.1:133793319-133794088 GCF_001194135.2 Octopus bimaculoides
ATATATATATATATATATATAAACATTCCCTCCAACGCCACCGTGAGCGCTACATCGTCTGCATGACGTGGAAAACATTCCATTAGCATTGCCCAAATGATGTTGGCATCGCCTTCAAGATTCACCCAAGACTTGAACCTCGTGTTATCCACCCACAACATAAATCATACACGCGTCACCAACTGCCAGAAGTATAGATCTGATGGTATGTTTGCAGTTTTTACTCTAATGATTCTCCGTTTGGGAAACAAATATCAGAGTAACCGCTTCACTTATAAGTGGGACGGTGGAGTGCTTCTGGGCTAGGGTTTCCAAATGAACCTTCAGTTGAATAAAACCATGCACTATAACAAAATACTTTGTTTCCACAGGCATTTTTCGACCATAATTCAACTTGCTCTGGGGACTTATTTCACTTTATAACTCTTCAAGATATACATCTCTATACCACCATTCTTCTGTTTGTTTGCTCTAGGAGCTGTTATAATACCATGAGCGCAGTCTTTCTTCTAGATATTGATGGCATCAAATCAAGAGCTTTTGCAATACTGACAAATTAGTGACCTTTGCTATGATTCCACCTGCTGCAGCAGTTACCCTTACTCTTGTTACTGGTGTGGTGGAAGTAGTTCCATTGCCACAACTACTGTTTGTTACTACAGGATGGCAGTGAATTTCTCTCTCTCTCTCTCTTTCTCTCTCTCTCTCTCTCTCTCTCTCTCTTTCTCTATCTCTCTCTCTCTCTTTCTCTCTCTCTCTCTCTCTCTCT
>NC_068981.1:133802812-133804405 GCF_001194135.2 Octopus bimaculoides
TATATATATATTTGCATACGTGTACATATGCAAAATGTATGCGAATGTGTTTATGAAATGTTATTTTTAAAGAAATTGTAATAACTGTTTTTTTCTATATACATGAACGTATATATGCATATGTACACATATACACATATATGTTGTGTGTGTCTGTGTGTGGTGTGTGTGTGCGTATGTGTGTGTGGGAGAGAGAGAGAGTGTGGTGTGTGTGTGCGCGTGTGTGTGTGCGCGCGTGCGCGTGTCATTAAAGGTGCTGAATCTTGGACTCTGTACCGAAAGCACATCAACCAGCTTGACGCTTTTCATATGCGATGCTTGTGTACTGTTTCCGACATAAAACCTAGTGGCCATATGCGTAAGCACCATTCATTTCATACCATGACTCAGCTATGTTATCCACAATATCCGTTATGCTGAACTTCTTCCAGAAGTCTCTAACTGTAGGTTTATGCTTCCTGCCAATTGTTTCATAAGTGGTTTGAAAGTTGTCATGTAATATACCTTGAAGTTAATTATCCTACCTTAATCGACTAGCTGGAGCAAAGAAGTTGTATTTTGGAGGATATATTCTATTTTCACATAGTCAGAAACTTCATTTAAGTTTAATGAACAATTTGGTGCATTGTCTAAAATAAAGCAATGTTTCGTTGGAAATATTATGTATTTTCTACAGAAGGGCAAAAACTATTTGTAGACCACGCTTCGAAAAGCTTTTTAATCATTTATGCCTTCTTATTTGAGCCCTAGATCAGAGGTAAATTATTTTGCGTGCTCTTTAAATTTTCGGAGTGATACACAAGAAAGAGCTTTCGTTTCATGTCACCAGTGGATTTTCTCCTGAAGAACCGTCAGGTGGTTTTTGGAAGCTTTAAATCTTGGTGCTGATTTTTCTTCTCCAAAAAAGCGCAGTTGTATCAACATTGTTTACTTGTTCTGGTGTGTAGCCCCTTTCATCAATCATTTTCTTCAGCTGCTCAAATAATTTAGTAACAACTACTATATCGACACTGGCGCCTTCACCAGTTACTTTTACGTTGTGAAAATTCAGGCGTTTTTTAAACCTTTCAAACTAGCCCTTTCTAACAAGGAAAGGTTTTTCCATTAGAAGTTTCACCTTTCTTTTTCTGCATATCGTCGTACAACTTTTTTTTAATAACTATTGTGCTTATTGGCACATTACGAGTCTGAAACTTGATCCTTACACTCAGGAACCGTTTCATTTTGAGCATCACATAAAATCTATGAAAAAATAAGGTCCGAGTAAATAATGATTTAATTTTATCACAATTATCACGTATTCTTACTCCTGCAGACGTTGCAAGTATTAATGCTTTTGGCAATATGGCTGATTTATAATTCATTTACTGTTGTTTTGTCTTGTTTTGATTAATTACTGTCTGGGCTATGAATTTCTCTAATATTTTCTCCACTGTACATTGTGTGTAAATGAATGAATATTGTTCTAATATATCTAGAGTTTTTGAGGTTACCTGTAAGAAGGTATACTCTTCTATCTTCTGTATATTATGATAAGACTCTATGCAAGCATGTAGATATATATATATATATATATATATATATATATATATA
>NC_068981.1:133804982-133825046 GCF_001194135.2 Octopus bimaculoides
ATATATTCTACTTGATTCCACTTGATTCTTTGAATCCAATTCTTTCTGTTCTGTGTTCAAATTCTGCCGATATCGACTTAGTCTTTCATTCTTTCGAGGTCGATAAAATAAGGTCCCAGTCCCTTATGTATAATCGACTTTCTCCCTCCCCTCAAAATTGCTGGGCTTGTATCAAAATTAGAAAGAATTGTGTGGTTCGTGCTCAGTTTCGAAAACAGGTAGCACCGTTCGTTATTTTTGCGTACTTTATTCAAAGAAATTTCTAGGTATATTACAAGGAATTCAATTAACCCGAAATATGGCGGCGATATATTCGATTGACACCGTATTATTTTGCGCGCGCGTGTGTGTGTATCTGTCTGTCTGTCTGTCTGTTTATTTGTCTGTCTGCAGGAGCTCTTAGATTAACTATATTGTTAGACCGTCGGATAAAATGCGATCTTCCGATTTTTTATATCCTGAGTTCAAATACCACCGACGTCAACTTTACCTTACATCCCTTTGGGGGCGATAAAATACCAGTCAAGTACTGAGGTCAATTGATTGATTAACTCTTTTCTGCAAATTTGCTAAGCTCGCGCCTAAGAAATTATTAATGTATGTATATGTTTGTGCGGAAATGTGTGCATAAAATTTTTGCGTGTGCGTGTTTGTGTGTGTGTGGAGAGAGAGAGAGAGAGAGAGATCACTGCATGTGTATATGTTGAAATAAGTGTATCACCTATTTCAGTACATACACATGCATTTGTAGCAGAAACATGTTCGCTCTTTATCTATAGGTATCTGGAGTTTTGCCTTTTTAACTTTAGGTGCCCATTTTGACCCCTCACGTAATGGTCCACTCCATCTAACTTTACGCGGGCTGTCCACCCTTTATCGTGATAGACTTGCCAAGCGTCCCAACATCAGCTATTTCGGGGAAGTTTTTCATGCTAATTCTTTCGCAACGAGCAAATTTGGATCTGCGGCATGGAAGCAATTGATTCCGCTTTGCAGCTTCAGTAAGAAAATTTTAACAGGAATCCTTCACACCATGCTTAACGTTTCCAATGTTTATCTTTGAAATTATGTATTGCATTTGTCAGATTTATTCATGTTATACCAGTTGTATTTCTTTTAGCGTCGGAATAAATGTTGCAGTCAATTTTTTCTTGTTTTCATATTTCTTAATGTTCGTTATCCTGACTCTTATTAACCCAGAAGATATTAAATTACCAAGGCTTCAGCTACATTGCATCATTTACCGCCTCGCTAAACACTCATTTACGTGTAGGTAGAATTTTCTTGTTCTCAAGTCTTTCTTTACTGTAAATTTTTAGGGGTATGTACAAAGTATTCTTTAAACCTAATATATTTCGTTTTACGTATATGCATAAACTATTGACTTTTAAATAAAAATAAGAAGTTATCACACGCATTCGAGGAGCTAAGAAATAGGATCATGAAGACACTTCTTCTAGTGATCAGCATATGAAGAAAAACAGAACCAATAAAAATCTCATATATTATCTTCGTTTGGGTGATCGATCTGTAATCTATTATAAAATAAAGACAAATCCCTGGTCAAAGTAAAAAGAAGGAAAAAATGCAAAACGAAAACCTGAAATATCGTGAAGAAATCTTACACATTTATCATGCGATAAAACACATACATCAACGTCTTAGCATTATATTTAAACTTATTTCCTTAATTCTGAAGTGGAATTGCTGTCATATATTTGTGAAGTCTGTATGATAGAGTAAAATATAAATATATGAAGAAAAATTGGTTTTACTAAATGACCTTAAAAAATGATAAATATATTGTCTCGATTTATTCTATATAGAAAACGAGAGCAAATTCTGCGTAGAACAAAAAATAGCTATTCTTAGTTTGCTTACGTCATCTCTATAATCTGTTTTTGTTTTGTTTTGTAAAATGTTTTGTCGTGTTTTTCGTTTTGTCTTGTTTTTGTTTTATTAACTGCTCACTTTTGTCTATTCTTCGTCTGTGAGAGAATAAAATACGTTAGAACTTTTTTGTTTAAAAAAAAATCAGATAAAAGTCAGATAATTATACATTGCTATATTAACTAAAATCTCTAATGGCCAACATTCTTAATAGCTAACTTTAGTCTGAAGTTGAAATTGCAAATTTTATTTGATTATTTATTTAGTTGTTCGTTTGTTTATTTTGCTCTTGTTTAATTTATTTATTTTTCTTTTTTTTTTTGCATTGTTAGATGTGGAGACTGTTGTTATTTTTCATTACATTTCTCAATTCTGATTTCATTTTTGTTATTTTTCACTTCTCTTTCCCCCTCCTTACTCTGTTGTATGTTTTGTTATAAATTCCACATCGACATTCTAAACAAAGTAAACAACATGAAATCTAAGTTTCTACTTATTTTTCTTATTTTCTTTAACATTGGCCGACTCCAATCGAACAACAGGAAGATTAAGGAGAGGAAAAAGAAATGAATGACACTTCGATACCAATGAGAACATTTATTTTTATTGTTCCTTTACCTGTCAGCGTAACAACCTCTTTACAATAAACCATCTGAGTCACTTTAAGAGGGTGGATTGTTGATCACAGCAGCAAACCTTTGCCAGCCTTTAATAAGTCTTTCAACTTACTAGTGTCTTCTGGGTTTTTTCTATTACTTTTTGGTTTCGTTTCGTTGGTTCTTTTTATTATTTCCTTTTTCATTTAATTAATCTCTGAAAAGGAAAGAAACGATGTAGAGGAATAAATAAATATAGTGTTGTCTAAAGAAGAAAGTACATAAAAACGTGACACGAAAAACGAAATAAGACATGGATGAGATATAATGGCTATGTAGAAGGAGTGTGAGAGAGAATAAGTGAAAAAGAAGTGTAATTTGAAGTAAATATATTCAAGAAATGTTCATGTCTTATCAGTTGATAAATTACATGCCAATATCTGCTTCTCCGCCCTTTAATTCTTGTAGTCTTACTCAATAAATTTCTCGACTGATATACTCTATAAGTTTCCGAAATTCAAAAAGAGATTAGGGGAAAAAATTGCTGTCAATAATTTACTCTACCTATCGTGGTATGTAATTTTCAGATAATTTTACATCAATGTTCACATAACATAATGAAACTTGTAGGAGCAGCTATTAAGAAAAATTTAATGAGAAGTTTCTTGTAATATAGAAATACTAACGTTTGTCCATGAAAAACAGTTGGTAACCGGCAGTGGTAGTCATGAATCCAGTTACAGAATTATAGTGATGTAAATTTGTGTATTATAACAATATAAACAGGTTAACGTTAATTAATGCAAAAATCTCAGTTATTTCTCAGCTCTCGTGGTTCATGTTATATAAAATGTAATAGTTAACAAAAATGAATGTAATTACCGCAGGGAAAAGAAAAACATCGACGTTTCGGGCTCAGATTCTTTATCAAAGAAGGGAAGAGAGAAAGTTCCCTGTGCTACAGCTAACTTAGTACTAAGCCTGTAATGAAAAATAGATACCGGTGCAGAAATTATATCTGCTTCTATGTCAGACATCATAACACTTTGGCAGCTGGATGTTTTGTTCTCTGTAGTCGGATTACAATATACTTATACTTGACTTTACAAGATGTTCGTCTACCAGGGAAATATTGACGCTTAATGTCACAAGAAAATTCACATAACACCTGTTGGATCAACTCACCTGATGATAAATAAATACCACAGATTGATACAATTCACTGTTTTAAACAGAAATAACACAATACATAATTGATTAGTGTTTGATTGGCTTCAGTAGGAGATACAAGATATCAGGGAGAGACACCATTTAGCAGGATTCCTGTTAATTCCTTTACAGAGAAGCTCATTTGCTACAGGCTCTCATATGGCAGCTAGCTCTCAAGTGTAGCTCTCCATCAACTGTCTGCATGCGGCATTGAGTCACCTCTTCAACAGCGACATAGGAAGGCCAGATAAACTAGGTTGAGAGTAAATGGGGAGTTTTAAACTCGAGCCGCAATTTTTTGAAGTACCTCGATACAGATTTTTTAAATGTATTTCGATACATATTGAGTCTAGATTTCTGATTAACTGTGGGGAGGAAGCCCAGCTATCAATTTAGTACCTTGTTTAGTAGCTTTAGCTATAAATATTTACAGACTGAATAATGGTTTATGAATAAGTCACAAGGCCAGAAATTTTGAGGAGAGAGGATTAACCGACATCATCAACCTCATTTCTTTTAGCGACCTCCAAAGGATGAAAGGCAAAGTTAACCTCGGCAGAATTTGAACTCATGGCGTAAAGAACCAGAAGAAATACCTATAATTAAATGTTGTTTCTAATTTATAAGACCGGTAGAAATGAAATCGAGATATAGATCGGTTAAGTGAGTGGGTGAACGATTGAATTAATGCGCGAATTTACTTTAATACATTCTTCCATGAGACATTTATTTGGAGTAATTAAAATTGATGTTGACGCTATAATCATTATTTGAAATCTAAAATGCTGACTTTCTATCTAAAGTAGAAACAATTATTTAAAATCTAAAGAGAAAGATACTACAAATGATTCTTAGGTACCTAGATACACTGATTTCTAAGAATCTACATACATATTTTCCTGTTGTGACTCTCTTTTAAATAAGTAAAAGTCTATCGAGGATTACATGAGTAGATAGGCAACATGGCCTTTTTTCCCAAGGCATGGGTTCGTAGTTCAAAAGTTCACTTTGCAACTACGTGGATTTGGGTTCAGTTCCACTGTGTAGTACTTTGGGCTAGTGTATTTTTCTATGGCCCCTGGCCGATAAATGCCTTGTAAGTAAATTTGGTAGACGGAAACTATAGAAGCCCGTTTCATATGTGTGTGAATTTGTATTTGTATTTGTTCCAGTCACCACTTGATGACCGATGCTGGTTTGTTTACGTCCCCGCAACTTAATCGTTGCTTACTTAATAGAACAAGTACAAGACTTAAAGATAGGTCCTGGTGTTAAGTCGTATGACTAAAACTTTGACAGTAGTGCCCCAGTATGGCCGCAGTTCAATGACTGAAATAACTAAATGAAAAAAGAAAGCTAAAAGAGCTTCATCATCACCTTTATAGAAATACTGGAAATCAGAAATAATAATGCTTGACTCCAATTTATGTAGCTTTGAGCCAATGAGGGACACGTCGTCTCCTGCCTAGTATGTTAAACTATCGTAGTCTGCGACCTCTTTGTCAGCAACTAAACAGGGATACAGGAATTCGTGGCTGAGTAATAAGATGCTTACTCCCTAATTGCATCGTTCTGGGTTCAGTCTCACAGCGTGGCACTTTGGGCATGTGCCTTATACTATAGCCTTGGGGCGACCAAAGCCTTGTGAGTGAATTTGGTAGACAGAAACTGAAAGAAGCTTGTTTTGTGTGGGGGGCGCGCGTCTGTGTGTGCGCGTGCGTGTCTGTCTGTGTGTGTGTGTGTGTGTGCGTGGTGTGTGTGCGTGTGTGTGTGTGTGTGTGTGTGTGCGTATGTGTGTGTGTGTGTGTCCCACCCCACCCGCTTGACAACCAGCCTTGGTGTGTTTACATCCCCGTAACTTAGCGGTCCGGCAAAAGATACCGATAGGATATTACCAGGCTTTAAACAAAATACAAATAGTTGGCTCGATTCGTTCGACTAAACCTTTTCAAGACGGTGCTCCAGCATGGCCGCAATCTAATGCTTGAAACAAGTAAGAGATACAAAAAATAAAAGACAAACATTAATATATTTGCAGTGACTCATGAACTCATGGCCAAAAGGTCATCAACCTCGATATATTATCCAGAAGGCCATTCGATTATAAAAGGCTTAAAATGCTTGCGTCTCACCATACACTTGTGTGTTTTGTTAGATGATTATTTATTAACGGAAGTGAGTGATACAACCTACTGAGATTCGGACATCTCTCGTTACCTTTTTTCAATCTTGTGAGTGGATATGGTTGATGGAAACTGAAAGAAACCCGTCGTTTATGTATATGTGTGAATGTGTGTATCTTTGTATATGCGTTTGTCTCCCACCACCGCTTGGCAACCGATGTTAGTTTACTTACATTTTCGTAACTTAGCGGTTTGGCAAAAGATATCGATAGAATAAGTACTAGGCTTTAAAAAATAAGCACTGGTATCGATTCGTTCAACTAAAACCCTTCAAAGCAATGAACCAGTGTGGCCGTTGTCCAATGACTGATCAAAAAGGTAAAAAAAAAAGATAAAAAATAGAAGATAAAAAGATATATTGATCATGTGAGCCAATGAGAGAGCATCAATCACACAAGTGACAGGATTTAATCTGAAATTGAAAGCTAACGAAACACTCATAAATTATAAAAATGCTATCAAAATGCTATAAAAAATGCTATGAATACTGTATTAATACTACTTCAAGGAACCAATTTACAGCTAGATAGACTCTGCCAAACAGCACAGCCTGGGTGCAAAATATGAAGCATTCAGTAAATTTTGAACGATTCAAACCTTCAGTTAGTAGGCGGACACCCTGACAACGCAGACACCTATAAATATGTCAGCTATTTCAGTACTATTATTGCAATTTGTGAGTATCGTAGTGACATTCGCAGTCCACACACAGTTTCGATTGCCAATGGTGGTTATTTTAATTCAAGTAGATCGCTAATGTTCTAAATGTCACATAATTTTATTTCTGTTCACTTTCTTTTATAATCTGAAGATTTGTGCGTATATAAGAAATCAATGTTTATTCTTGCTGTTTATGTGCTAAATGTGTTCCATTGCAAGCATTTACATTTGGAATGATGAAATAGAAGAGTTTAAAGTTCTCCAAATTAAACCTCGATAAATATCTTCTGATATGGCCATATTTTTAGAATTTGTTTAAAAGGCTTCTCAAATAGATGGCAAATCTATATTAGTTTCCATATTATATTATTATTTATTCTGCTTCAGAAACGATTAAATATAGAAACTCTGCTTTTCGACAACATTAAACACAGATATGCCTATTGAAGAGACTTTCCCACCAGTTCTCTTATTTATCGCTGTGCTTTTTCCGGTTTTTACTTTCTTTACTTTTAATAAATATCTCTTATTGTAATGATTAAAATATCAGAGTAAATTCATGGTTGTATTCCCAAAAGAAATACGTTTAGATTCAGTAACTGACTTAACGTTTTATAAATCCGATTTGGAAAAGTTAATTGTTCCCGGAAATCTCTTTATACGTTGGTTTTGCATGTAATTCTGAAATTATTCTAATCGGTAAGAAACGTTGTGTAAAAGCATGATATTATGGATAAATAAAGAGAGAGGTCATTGGCTGTAAAGTTAGAGACCTATGTTGCCTACGTAGAGATGATGCAAATTAAGTCAGCCAATTCAATGCGGTGTCGGATTACCGCCTCAACGGTTGAGTGTCCGAAGCCTGTTAATTTTTATGGTTAAGACGTTTACTTCTCTTGAATCCGGTGTTCGTGTCCTACTAATTTTAATGACCAAGATATTTAATTTTCGTCTGAAGGAACGAATTGATGGAATTGATTTGGAATTTTTGTTCCGGCTCTCTGCACTTGGAGTTTTATATCTCTACCGGGATTAACATTGGTTTTCATCCTTTCAGGATTAATAAATGAAGCTCCAATGCTGAGGTTGGTTCTTCTCTCTCTCTCTCTCTCTCTCTCTCTCTCTCTCTTTCTCTCTAACTCTATCTCTTTCTTTTTTTTTGATACAACGAAAGAAAGCCAAACTAGTATGGATTAATTACTTGAATTCAAAGGTTACGTTTATAAGGAGCGTGCCGCACCTTAATTTTTAGTGACCTTACTTTCTGCTGCTGCTCTTACAGTTTCTTATTTCTTTACTGCCCACAAGGGGCTACACACAGAGGGGACAAACAAAGACAGACAATCGGATTAAGTCGATTGTATCGACCCAGTACGTAACTGGTACTTGTTTAATTCTACCACAAAGGATGAAAGGCAAAGTCGACCTCGACGGAATTTGAACTCAGAACATAGCAGCAGACGAAATACCGCTAAGCATTTCGCCCGGTGTGCTAGCGTTTCTGCCAGCTCGCTGCTCTTACAGTTTCTATCCTGGCAGGTAGACCCTTCCCTCCGATTTCTGTGTAAAGGTACTTTAATGCCAGGAAGCTATACACGTCATCAAATTCTAGGCATCAGTATAAAGTGCTCATGAACCTGGACAGTACTGCCCTCTAGTAGGTGATTGAGGTCTCGAATGGATGACAGAAGTCTACTGAAGGTGAGAAGACTATACATAAACAATGATATCTTCCGAGTGTATTTCACCAAGTTCCTGATGTTTTATGATAAGCCAGTAAATGTTAATAATGCCCACTAATAGATATCCCTAAACTGTTACTTTCAGGCAGAAACGGCTCTTTTTCAAAAACTGTTCGACACTTTTAACACTTCATGATAAAGCGTTGCTCAAAACTTTCTGCGATGAAGGTAGACAACTCTTGTTGAGAACTGCTGCTCTTTCGCTCAGCGTTATTCCGAACAGAACTTCAGCTTCTTTCGTGAACGAAAGGGATAATATCAGAAAACTTTATGCATGTCTATTTTGGAAATGTTCTGTTGGGTTGTCTTCAATGGAAGTTTTTATTCAAGAGCAGCAATAATATACATTGGAGTCCGATTTGTCTGACAATAAAATGAAACTCAATGAAGAGATAATAAAACGAAACCGATTTTCGCCAAATACTAAATGATTTATTTGTCTTATTTTGGTTTTTGTGATTTCTCTTTGTTTTTGTTTTTTTTTTTTTGTTTATTTGTCTTATTTTGCTTTCTTTTTTTGCGTGTGTGTTGATAAATTTTGAGCATTTCCTTTTCCAGTTGCCATGTATCTTCAATATTTCAACATTCTGAGTATGTGAGTTCAAATGCTACCGAGGTCGACTTTGCCTTTCATCCTTTCGGGGTCGATAAAATAAGTACCAGTTAAGCACTGTGATCGATGTAATCGGATTAACTCCCTCCTCCGAAATTAGTGGCCTTGTGCCGAAATTTGAAACCAATATTCTGAGCACGTAAGGGAAACTGAAGTCAACGAATTCTGAACAGTCGTATATATGTATATATATATATATATGTGTGTGTTTGTGTGTCTGTGTTTGTCCCCCTAGCATTGCTTTACAACAGATGCTGGTGTGTGTTTATGTCCCCGTCACTTAGCGGTTCGGCAAAAGAGACCGATAGAATAAGTACTAGGCTTACAAAGAATAAGTCCCGGGGTCGACTTGCTCGACTAAAGGCGGTGCTCCAGCATGGCCGCAGTCAAATGACTGAAACAAGTAAAAGAGTTGTACCTTATTTATGTTATTTACATTATTTACATTTGACGGATATTTGTACATAATTCCTCATCTCTTAAATATAGAACTGTATTATCTGAATAGTTGTCATGAACGAAAACATAACCTAAAGTTTGATTGTGATTGCCAAACTCTGGCTAACGTTTGCACATGAACTGGTACCCTGCTATTCACTTCCATTTAGCTGTTGATTTTCATTTCTTCTCGGTTTTATACAGTTTCATTTCATTATCGTCCATATTGGAGTCTGCTGCATACCAACGCTTAAATTTTATTAGGTCTATGTACGTTTCATTGAAATTATTCACTTTGTTGAACTTGGATCATTACCAACATGATAGTGACGAAACTTCAAGGATATTGTTGTTGAGTTTTTACTTTTACGTGGTGGAATCTTAATTTTGTAATCTCTATAGTTTAGTAAATCTAAATTTAGAATTCAAGATCTACAAGTAGATACCTAAAATCCAGATCCAGATTTAGATCTACATCTATACAGATATCTATTTATTACTAATCATTTTTAATAGGCTTTAATAGGTTGTTAAGTGTCTCAATGGTTACAATAATTTAGATCTAAATCCGTAGACCTAGATCTCGATTAGATCTTATCCTAATATTACTGGACCGTTAATACCTAAAATCCAGATTCAGATCTACATCTATGCAGATATCTATTTATTACTAATCGTTTTTAATAGGCTTAGGGTTGTTAAGTGTCTCAATGGTTACAATAATTTAGATCTAAATCCGTAGACCTAGATCTAGATTAGATCTACATCTATAGATATTTATTTATTACTAATCGTTTTTAATAGGCATTACTAGGTTGTTAAGTTTCTCAATGGTTACAATAATCTAGATTTAAATCCGTAGACCTAGATCTAGATTAGATCTACATCTATACAGATATTTATTTATTACTAATCGTTTTTTTTAATAGGCTCAGGGTTGTTAGGTGCCTCAATGGTTACAATAATTTAGATCTAAATTCGTAGACCTAGATCTCGATTAGATCTAATCCTAATATTACTGGACCGTTAATACCTAAAATCCAGATCCAGATTTAGATCTACATCTATACAGATATCTATTTATTACTAATCGTTTTTAATAGGCTTAGGGTTGTTAAGTGTCTCAATCGTTTTTAATAAGCTTAGGGTTGTTAAGTGTCTCACATTAAAATATAGATCTAAGTTTGTACTAAGAACTGGTAGCAATATTGGTTGTAAGTGTCATTTCTTTTGGTGAGATTTCTGATTTTTTTTTTATTATTGTTATTGTTACAATCGAGTAATTCATGCACGAATATTAAAATCATGCCTCATAAAAAAAAATATGCTCATAGCTATTTTCCAAACTATTTGAAGATAAGTTTCACTGAATCTTTTACGAACAAACAATTTCTAAAGTGTTTACTGTCACTAGACATTTTCTACTGAAGCTATGAAAACTAGACATCTTGTTACAAATCATCCAAAAGAGAAGGACATACCCATTGAATATTTTCCAGAACTGAACAAAATATTTAAAAATAGTTCTATAATAACTCCATCATTCAAGAAATAAAATTCCCATAACGAAGACGGTTTTATTCAGATATTGTATATTACAATTAATTGCAAAAGTGGTTAAAGTAATAACATTTGGACAAACTTTGATAAAACTTTCTCTCAAAGAATTTATTTCAACAGTTATGCGTCAGGATCCAACTGAAATTGTAAAAACATTATTCATTCGCAACAACACAGTGAAACGACGCATTGATGAAATGGCGGTGAACGTAAAAAATAAACTTATAGCTGTCCTCCAAAACTCATCATTTTCCATGCAGTTGGATGATTCTAACATTGTAGATTATGATGTTTTATTAAAGGCACATATACGATACTCTAATGAAAACAATATGCTGCAAGATGAAATGCTATTCGACTTAAATATTATTGCAGGTGTGGAGGCGCAATGGCCCAGTGGTTAGGGCAGAGGACTCGCGGTCATAGGATCGTGGTATCGATTCTCAGACCGGGCGTTGTGAGTGTTTATTGAGCGATAACACTTAAAGCTTCACGAGGCTCCCGCAGGGGATGGTGGCGAACCCTGCTGTACTTTTCCACCACAACTTTCTCTCACTCTTACTTCCTGTTTCTGTTGTGCCTGTAATTCAAAGGTTCGGCCTTGTCACACTGTGTCACGCTGAATATCCCCGAGAACTACATTAAGAGTACACGTGTCTGTGGAGTGCTCAGCCACTTGCACGTTAATTTCACGAGCAGGCTGTTCCGTTAATTGGATTAACTGGAACCCTCGACGTCGTAAGCGACGGAGTGCCAACAACAACATTATTGCAGGTACAAAAGCCTTATTAATATTTACTGTAGTTAAGGCGGCGAGCTGGCAGAACCGTTAATATGCCAGGCAAAATGCTAAGTGGCATTTCGTCTGTCTTCATTTTCTCAGTTCAAATTCCGAAGAGGTCGACTTTGCCATTCATTCATTCAAGGATCGATAAAATAAATATCAGTGAAGCAGTGGGATTGATCTAATTGGTTTATCCCATCCCCCGAAATTGCTAACTTTGTGCCAAAATTAGAAATCAATATTTACTGCTGTGTAAGGCGGCGAGCTGACAGAATCGTTAATACGCCGGGCAAAATGCTCAGCGGCATTTCGTCCGTCTCATGCTCTGAGTTCAAATTCTGTTGGGGTCGACTTTGCATTTCATCTTATCGAAGTCGATAAAATATGTACAAGTTGAGTACTGGATGTCGATGTAATTGACCTACCCACCTCCCCAGAAATCGCTGGCCTTGTGCCAAAATTAAAAATTAATATTTAATGTTGTAAAATCATATTTTGCCAAAATAATATACCCCAATATTGTTGCCTACGCTACTAATAGAGCACATTCAACTTCGATAGTCGCTATCATAATTTTACTGCATATTTGTAGAAGTTGCGGCCGTTTCGCACATTCATTGTGTGTTATATAGAAAACAACTTGTAGAAGAAAAAAACGCATTTAAATACATGCCTTCAGTCATCATTAAGTATTATAATTATAGATTTAAATTAAATAAAATCGAATGCTAAAAATTATAGGGTGTTTCGACAGCAGTACCAGGATATTAATGAACAGTTTATTAGACTGCTGATGCACAAAAAAGTTCATTGGCTCTCTAATGGTGCATGTTGGATTCGTTTTGTCGAATTAAGTGACTGAGGCATAGAGTCTTTGTAAAAATGTAATTGAAGCCGGATTCTGTCAGTAATTAAAAACATCAAATATTTTTTTGTTGACAAGCATTTTAAAAGTGTTTAATAGAATTAACTTGCAGCTACATGGAGTCAGTATAACACGTGTAACTTGCAAAAATGTCGTTTCATTATTCATCGGAAAACTTGATCTTTCTCGTCATAATATTTCGAAGATGGAATTCTGTTAGTTCTGATGTAACACCAGAGGAGATTGAAAGGTTCAGCAATCGCATCAACCAACTTGAAGTAGAGATGATATAAAATGATTAAACAATATTTGTAACTTGACGTATACGACTGCGTGACGAATCCTTTCAACGCGAATGCTGCCGAATCTGTGCCAGCATACCATGAACAGCTTTTAGAATTTAACGCAGGCGTGGCTGCGTGGTAAAAAGCTTGCGCTCCGACCGCATAGTTCCAGATTCAGTCCCACTGAGTGACGCTTTGGGCAAGTGTCATCTACTATAGTTACAAAAGTGAGCGTTCTGTGTTTAAACTATAGAAGAGCACTGGTATAAAGAATTAAGATTAAAGAGTTAAACATCTCTGAACTCGAACAAACTAAGTTATGAATGAAAAACGATAAAATTCAAAAGGTTATAATAGAGAAAAATAACCGAAAGAAATTGAACAGGAAGAAAATTCGGAAAATGTCTCAAAATTCTCGGAATATCTTGGAAAGTGTAATGACTGCGGTACATTAATTTCTTCATAAAAAGTTATAACAAAGGTGAAAATATTGTAAAGAAAAGCATCATGATGGCGAATGTGTTATTACTAATTAGAAAAAAAAAAACAAGTAGAAAGTGAAAAAATATACCATTGTATTTAAATATATTTTTTTGTATTTATACATCATTGCGTTTAAACATAGAAAAAGCTGCATGAAAAGCTATTGACGCGTCTGTTAACAAGCAAAGAGTTAATTCAAAAAATACATTACACTACAAAAAGAAATAATGTAATAAGTTTAATTAGAACAATATAAAAAGAGCTGTGACATTATAATTACAGTATAGATAAAATGTAAAATACTTTCACCGTGCAATTCGTCGTTTCCAATCTGTCAGAATTTTTTTCAACGTAGTATACAGTTTCATTGCAGTACAATAATATATAATTTCGAGCGCACAGCTAGTGTAACTAAAAAGAACAGCTGTTTCCAGTGTGAGTGAGCGAGTGTGTGTGTGTGAGTCTGCGAAATATGTATGCAGATGAAGAAAGATGAATAGAATAAATCCAACGTTATTTCTATTTATCTTTTCCTTTTCCTTTTTACTGTCTACTTTAATTTACAATGAAGTCTATAATCTGAATATACTCGATATACGATATAGAGTAAACTATGAATTATTAACCCTTTGGCTGTGTAATTAAATTTCATGTTAGTTATCCGCCAAAAACATAGAATTTATATTCTCTACTTTTGCAATGCATTTTCACTATCTTCTGTACGTGCGGTTTTCATATCCACCACCCCAAAACATTTGATTCTTGCTCTGTAAAGAGATATTTTATTAAATATCTGAAAAAAATAAGGAAAATCTGAAAAATCATCTTTTGTAAAAGGTGTCACTGAGGGTGTCTCCACTTCTCACAGCATAAGGAGAGATGTTTTGAAAGCTGGCAGGTAAAACCGCTTTCCAAAGTTAATTAGTAATAAAATTTCGAGCGGATGTATCCGTTTTCTGCGTTCAGAGGGCTAAATAAATTTCTATTTAATTGTGTAGACATTACGCTTAAATTTTTATTTTCCTTTTCCATTTTTCGTATTTTTATTTCTTTCATTCCCTTTCATACAAAAAATAGAACTAGCCAATCAATATAATGCTCTTCAGAAAACTAGAAATCAGTTGTTCGGCAGACGTTACCATAATGTTAGAAATAAAAGAGATAAAACATTTATGACGAATTAATGAGAAATTTGCAGATTCTATAACCGGTGTATAACTTTAGATTTACACCTGTGCTTAAGGATGAACCTGGTTATGTAACTGTCTCTACAAAAGTGTGAAATATTCCAGAAGTTTAGCCTGTTGTATGAACAGCTACATACGTGTAGATACACAAATAAATGTACATGTATTCACACACAAGTGAAAACACAAATTTGCATACGCAAGGCATACATGCTTGCAAACATGCATGTACACGAATGCGTACGTGAGCAAATACATACGAACATACATACAAATATGCCATACTTTTCTCAAGTTCAAAATGTGAATTTATTTTATCACCCACATTTCAACGATGGTACTTTGAATCTCTGTTAGAGACCAACTCCTTCAAGAAGACTTTAAACAATTATCAAAAGTCAACATACATACATACATACATACATTGTTGTTGACACTCCGTCGCTTACGACGTCGAGGGTTCCAGTTGATCCGATCAACGGAACAGCCTGCTCGTGAAATTAACGTGCAAGTGGCTGAGCACTCCACAGACACGTGTACCCTTAACGTAGTTCTCGGGGATATTCAGCGTGACACAGTGTGACAAGGCTTGACCCTTTGAATTACAGGCACAACAGAAACAGGAAATAAGAGTGAGAGAAAGTTGTGGTGAAAGAGTAAAGCAGGTTTCGCCACCACACTCTGCCGGAGCCTCGTGGAGCTTTAGGTGTTTTCGCTCAATAAACACTCACAACGCTCGGTCTGGGAATCGAAACCGCGATCCTATGACCGTGAGTCCGCTGCCCTAACCACTGGGCCATTGCGCCTCCTACATACATACATACATACATACATACATACATAAATTCATACAATTTGCAAAACTTCTCTAAAGTTCAACATGTAACTCTTTACTGTTGTTGTTATCCAGCGCTGGAGCTTAGATTTTTTGTTAGAAACCAGCTCCTTTATTGGAAGAACTCAAATAATTAAACAAGAAAGATAACATAGGCACATAACTACTTGATTAATTTCATCTAAATTACATTTCCATAAAAGTGCCTTCTGTACGAGTGAGAAATTGGCTCTTTCGATATTAGAGTGAAGTTTAAAAACTAAAATCAGAAGAACAGGTATACACAAAACATGGTGCCGGTCAAAAGTAGCCATGCAACTGCTGAGGAACCTTCAAAATTACGTTTTAATATTTTCTTCTACAATTTTACCGGCCTAATTCAATTCTAACCGTTATTAGTTGTTTATTTTGTTACGTACATAGAAAAGAGAAGCATCTTTTACTGAGCAACTTAGCGCTATTTAAACCAGATTGTATACAATACTTTACACCGAGTAGGATTTTGTTTTGACAATTATGGATGACACTGATAGAAACATCAACACCACCAACACTACAAAGTAGTAAAGTTCCTTCCTGAGTAATATAGACTCAAAGGACCGATTTCCCGGTTTCCGTGACGTATATATCCTCCACGTGGACGGGATGCGGGTCTGACACAGGATTACTCATTTTCGCCAGCTGAGTGGACTGGAACAATGTGAAATGAAACGCTTTGCTCAAGAACACAACACGTCGTCTGGCCCAGGAATTGAAACCACAATCTTACGATCATGAGTCCAACACCCTAACCACTAAGCCACGCGCTTCCACCAATACCAATAGTACTACCGACGGTACTACCAAATCTGTGAGCTATTTAAACTGGTCTAAGTACCCTGTTCATTTCACTTGGTCTTTAATTTCAAGTCAAGATTTATTCTGATGCTATCAAAAAACTCCGCGAGAATCATTTGATCGTCTTTATGAAGCAGTTAAGGAGATTGTTCTTGAACAAACTTAACCCAAACTTAAACCACTTCACATCTAAAACAGCTTCGACAACAAATATTTTTCGTTACTCAAAAAAAAAAAAAAATTGCTTGAAATTGTAATTTTAGCTCCTGTAATTTCAATCGATTTTTTGAAGACATCCGACTCTAGCCAAAAGATACCATAGAAGAGGACGATATAAATGTAAACAAACCGCAAACTTCCTCTCCACCATTACTGCCATTCCTCAACACTCCTGTATTTCTGCATAACAACAATAATGGACAGAGACTAACGTAGAATACATAAACTTAAAAACAATTTGCAATTAGAGTCTGAAGAGAATTATTCGAAATTCTCAAAACTGTCTTTAGACAACAAGCTGTTTTTGACGAGAATTAAAAACAAAAGACTAACCACGCTTATGTCAGAAAATATCGATAATATCGCTAGAGACCAGAAACATGATAACACATATCGGACCATCTATACTTATCTGTATACATCTCTTATCGCTCTTAAACAACACCTTGGACAGTGGGTCTCAAAATGAAAAATACCAGCCACTACCTTCACCCCTAACATCCACTCCCACCAAAACAGAAATATTTCGGAACCCTCTCCTTCTTTATTTATGAGAAAATACAATTTGAATCCATATTATTCTTCATTCTTCATCATGGTGTTTGACAAATTAAAAAGTTTGGGAAGCATCTTAATTTCATTATACATAGCAGTTTGTCCACCACTTTTCGATCCTCTCACCCCTAAGAGAAACACTGGAAACGCATACAATACACGGGGAGATGAAGTTATTCAATGTCTGCCACCAAAGTAGATAACAAAAATTAGAGAAAAATATCAATAATCTTCGCTGCAGAAACGGAAATTTAGACGCTAACACAGCATTGATGGAAAACATTACTTTATTCACACACCAACTAGGTGTTATGAAAACAAAACTTACTAAAATGTACGGAGCTTTTTTATCATTTCACATATTTATGGGGGAAATAATAACCTTAATGAACGAACTCAAGACCTTGAGAAAAAATATTCCGTTATCGTAAAAAGCAGTTTCAAAGAACCAGTATCAACCAAATTGCATCGAAACCACTCTCCGCATACTAGGGGACAAAAAGAAATATAAAATCTTTAGAGTCTCTTTTCGATATTAAAATCATTTGGGACTAAGATCTAAGATGAAAAGAAGATTTCAATTGTAAACATCATAACTGAATATAACTGGTGAAAATACTGGACCAACATCAGCAGTAAAACATATATTATCGACTTCAAAACATTTACTAAAGTTGTAGAAAAGAATATAATGGGAACGCATTCAGGAGTGACTGGTACAAGATGTTAAACGTTTAACAGATCACCATTTGCGTCCGTTTAGATAAAGAACAAATTGACGTAACAAACTGACTCACCATAGCATGGACACATATAGAAGCTAAGGATGTTAACACTGACTATGCAGAAAACTATACGATTATAGCTTGCCTTTGACTTAAAAGAATTTTTAAAGAGAAAATAATAAACTCGACGCTTCACAAACGTTAGACGAAAGCAAGCCATGAAATTGATAAAAGTGAAGATAGGAGGGATTTGCAAAATGTCAATTTTTTATTTTTCGTTTTGATGCTGGTTTACATAGTGCTGCCTCGATAGAAATCCATAGCGAAGTTTGGATGTCACAGAGAAGAGTTATGTTTGTGAATGTTTTGTGACAAGTAAACAGCCCGATGATAGTAGCGTACATTTATGTCTTTATGAGAGACAGACAGACAGACAGGCAGAACGTCACTAAAGAACATCTTAGGGAGTGATTGTAAACGAAGTAGTTTCTTTTGCCAGAAATAGTAGCTTAATGTTTGCTGTTTTGAAGGTTTTGTCGTGAATGCGCATTAAATAAAAGACTTAAAATGTCATTTTAATGCAACAAATAAGAAATGTGAGTTTCTATCAAAGAGAGATAAAGTTAGGCTATCTCATGCATCATGGATCAAAGTGACACGCAAGATGTGGCTATAAAACCGAGAATTGTCGGGTGAGACCCGAGATTTCGGATCTTTTCAGTATGACTGCCAATTTTCACAAATTCAAAGTTTATTAAAAAAAATTTTAATTTGGTGCATTAATGTAGTATTCCGAGCTAAATCTCAAGAGGTATTTTACTTTTTCGAGAAAAAAATTTTTTTTAAGTTATAGAGGTTTAAAGTTTGATAATTTTCACCAAGTCAAAAAACAGGATTTGCATATTGTCATTTTGTGCGTGGTGTGTTTTAATATGAAACTATAAATGAATCAACTTCTGCTTTACGCACGACATATAACCCCTCATAACATTTTTTTATTCTTGTGAATCTTTAGAAAATTTTTGTGAATCTGTATTCTACACTCAGGAGTTCATGCAAAAACCAAAAGTAAATTAGTAGGGGTGCGTGATTTAAAGCCTATTTGGCTGTTATTTTTAGCACATTTTAGCAGTAGAACACAGCATCGACGCATGTGATTTCGCGTAGAATATATTTGTCGACATGTGCTATCTCGCAAACAAAAGAGTTCGTGTTTGGCTTGGAAACAGGCATGAATGTGTCTATGGCTTACGATTGGCTAAAATTACCCAAAATGATCAAACATTAAAAGCTAATAACTTTTTATTTATTGATTTATAGCGAAAATGAATTTCAAAGCAGTGATTGACATATAAAACCACATCATTACACCGAATATGAAATCAATTCGAGCAGGAATTGAAGAGATTGGAAATTGGAAGCCAAACAGAAAAGATCTGAGATTTCTAGGTTTTATAGCTACTCAAGAACTTTTGAGAAAGTTCTCTCGGGATTTTAACACTAAAATTAGAAAAGTTTATTTTGATCACTGCCGACGCCAATTATATCTGCCATCGAAAGTAATTGACAGGCATGGTGATCAACTTGCATAGTTGCCCATCCCTAACTGCGTCAGAATTACCAAATATGGCAAAATTGACGAAACGTAGATTCGAACTAAAACCGGAATATTGTGGAATCAAATCCAGAAAACGATATGTTATGAATTCTAAAGGAAAGATATCAACCAACCAAATGAGTTCTTATATATTTGTTAATACAAGGTCATACGTTTGAGGGAGAGGGTGAACTGTCGATTAAGTCGCCCAGAACTTGACTGCCCCAGAAAAAAATGAAAGACCAAGTTAATCCTGATAGGATTTGAACTCAAAACAGAAAGGAGTATGACTAAATTTTGGGTTCATATTTTGGCACAAAACCAGAAGTTTCAGGGGAAGGAGTAAGTCGATTACATTGACCCTAGAGCTCAACTGGTACTTATTTTATCGACCCCGAAAGAGTGAAAGTTGATCCCGGCGGCATCTGAACTCAGAACGTCAACACGAACGAAATGAAACTAAATATTCTTTTTTATTCTGGGCACAAGACCCGAAATTTGAAGGGAGGTGGCCAGTCAATTAGATCGACTCCAGTACGCAACTGCTACTTAATTTATCGACCCCGAAAGGATGAAAGGCAAAGTTGAGCTCTTCGGAATTTGAACTCAGAACGTAAAGACAGACGAAATAACGATAAGCATTTCGCCCAGCGTGCTAGCGTTTCTTTTTTTTATTGCCCACAAGGGGCTAAACATAGAAGGGACAAACAAGGACAGACGAATGGATTAAGTCGATTACATCGACCCCAGTGCGTAAGTGGTACTTAATTTATCGACCCCAAAAGGATGAAGAGTAAAGTCG
>NC_068981.1:133827215-133829764 GCF_001194135.2 Octopus bimaculoides
TTTTACATGTAAGGAAAACTTTGGAGGTTTTTTTCTCCTCCACTTCGTTCTCACTCATCTAAATTAATTTTAAAACACTGTCAACCATACTGGAGTCTTTTGGCCAGGGGAATGGGTTCTTTTTTCACGTTTATTGATGACAAATAAAATTTGAACTGCGATAAAAGAAGCGAATGAACTTTAAATCAAATAAAAAGAGGGAAAATATTGATAAACATGATTGATGACAAGGTCATTCGGGTTTCTTGTTTTTGTTTGTTTGTTTTTCCTTTATTATTCTCATTTTTGGTTTCCTTTGCTTCTTAGAAACATAGAAGAAAAGATCCGTTTCAAATAACCGAAATACGATAACACCATTTGATTAATATTCTTTAAGAATCAAAGCACGAAGAAAGAAGAAAGGAAAGAAGAAGAAGAAGAAGGAAGAAAGGAAGAAAGGAAGAAAGAAAGAAAGAAAAAACAAAGGAAGGAAGGAAGAAAGAAAGAAAGATTTCAAAAGTTCTCAATGAAATTAATAAAGTATAAACATAAATACCTGCAATTTTTATTTCTGTTGCTGTTTGCGTTTTCCAGCTTTCTGTCTTTTTAACGGAAAGCCACATTGTAATTAATAGCAAGAAAAGTCGAATAAAAGATTAGGCAGTAGAATTTTTCTAAGTGCAGAGAAATGTCTCAATGACATGCGTGAAGTCGGACTTAGTACCATTTTGTGATTGAGTTTGTGGGGTTTGCAGAGTCATAGAACATCTAAATATCCATCTGGGATCGATGGATGTTATTGTCCTGGCTCCTAGCATTTGTTGTTGGCACTCCGTCGCTTACGACGTCGAGGGTTCCAGTTGATCCGATCAACGAAACAGCCTGCTCGTGAAATTAACGTGCAAGTGGCTGAGCACTCCACAGACACGTGTACCCTTAACGTAGTTCTTGGGGGTATTCAGCGTGACACAGCGTGACAAGGCTGACCCCGTGAATTACAGGCACAACAGAAACAGGAAGTAAGAGTGAGAGAAAGTTGTGGTGAAAGAGGACAGCAGGGTTCGCCACTATCTCCTGCTGGAGCCTCGTAGAGCATTTAGGTGTTTTCGCTCAATAAACACTCACAACACCCGGTCTGGAAATCGAAACCGCGATCCTATGACCGCGAGTCCACTGCCCTAACCACTGGGCTATTGCACCTCCACTTGTCTTTAACATAACACTATGTCTATGGCCAGTACATTTAATTCTCATCGTCTTAGTTCGCCTCATTGTCAATATGGAATGAGACGAGTGGGCGCAGCTTTAGGCACTGGCGATTTGGACGGCCGACTGGACATTCAGGCTGTTTTGGCCACAATGCTTCCGAGCACTTGAGATAAATACGCGCACACATGTAGAAATATACGCATTCACATAGAAAGAGTGAAATGGAAGGAGGGACAGACAGACAGACTACAATTCACTAATTGAACATGATTAACATAACTACGTTCCCTTTCCTCATACACATGAAGAGAAATATACTCACACACGGGAAAAGCGATAGATAGATAGATAGATAGATAGATAGATAGATAAAGAGAGACCGAAAGTGAGAGGACGAGAGAAGCATTAAAATGAATGAAAGTTTGAAACGTTTGATGTCAAATAAGTCAGCGTCAAATCAGAACGCCAAATAGCCGGCAGCGCCAAAACGGCAACGCCAAAATATCTCTTACTCGTGTCAATCATACGTGATCTTATCTCTTACCCGTGTCAATCATACGTGATCATGTGACCGATCAGGCTATCAGATGTTGTTACACATCGCCGGTCACAATTGGCTTTTGCATTGTTTTGGCCTTCAAATGAAGCCACTAGGCGAGCCGGCCAACAATCCCACCTGATCGAAGAGGGACTGGAACAATATGAAATGAAGTGTTTTGCTCAATAACACAACGCGCCGCCCAGTCAGGAAATCGAACTAACGATCTAGCGATTGTGAATTCAACAACCTAACCACTAAGCCACGCGTCTTCACACTTGTGTCGACAGTAGCCCCAAAGTTTAACTGTTTACTACTGGAAACAGTAGCAAGCATCGTAAAATAGTTGGGTATTTTTGTGGTTGTTTTTAGTTACTATCACCGAATCTGGATTCCGTTGTGGGAGGCGAGAGTGGGTTGTGGAAATACTAGCTACAAAGCATTCTTTTAAATTCTGTTAATTTATACTGAATGATAATTTTGAATGGGTTTTACAAGTTTAAAAGTTTACTGCACTACTAAAAACTGTTATATTATTGCGGCTCACAGTCGAGTACTGCTCACAGACCCGGACACACACACACACACACACACACATATATATACACACACGCACACGCACTCACACATACACACACTTGCGCGCACATACACACGCGCACACACATGATTTGTGCATTGCAGAAGTATGAGCAATTTATTAAATAGAAATTTTAACGACAAAATCTTATGTTGGCCCCCAAGGGTTATATGGACCCACATTGAGAATCACTGGTTTAAGTTGTCCTTGGCGCCACAAGCAAACACCCTCTCGATCCTCTCT
>NC_068981.1:133831808-133833356 GCF_001194135.2 Octopus bimaculoides
ATATATATATATATATATATATACATATATACGACGAGCTTCATTCAGTTTCCGTCCACCAAATCCACCCACAAGCTTTTGGTCGGCCCGAGGCTATAGTAGAAGACACTTGCCCAAGGTGCCATGTAGTGGAACTAAACTCGGGACCATGTGGTTAGTATGCAAGCTTCTTACCACACAGCCACGTAGGAGTATGGGATAAACATAGTTAGGGATAACCAACAACATTCAGGCTTTCGTTCTCCATTTATCGGGTAATTTGGGAGTTAGAATTCATTCTATATCCCTGCTTCTCTGAGCTATCATGTACTTAGCCCTTCTAAGCCCAGTCGATACACCCATTTTCCTTCTTAAAGCCACTCTTACGATGCCTCGTTCCCCAAATACAGCTCTAAACATTTCACCCAATTCTTCAGTTCCACTAAAGAAACTTTGCAGACATTTGAGGGGAAGTCTTCTTCTTCTTCTTCTTCTTCTTCTTCTTCTTCTTTTTAGTCTTCTTCTTTGTCTTCTTGTTGTTTACCCCCACATCATTCCTAAACTAGAGCGTCTGTGATGGAACATCCCATAACAACTCATGTCATTCATTTATTTAGATTTACTGTACCTAGAACTATATTATATAATGTTTATTTACTTTCCCAGTAAGATAGAATGTGATTTGAGGAAGTTTTGGCTGCTATTTCCAGTGATCATGAAAAGACCATCTCCATCATCGTACGAACACCATTCACGTCAATTCCACCAACTCGAGTGAACCGGCAAAAGCAACAGGCTCTGCCAAACCTTCACCTCCTCTTCCTCCTCCTCCTACCCTTCGCGCTCATACGTGCATTTATATTAATTAATTTTTAATTAATTTAAATTCTGGTGTTATCTCCTCTGCCTTTCTTGCTTGGAATCAATCATTAAGATAGCGCTGAGAAACAAACATTAAGATAATGTTTGTTTCTCAGCACTATGAGATTGATTGAATTTTATCGCTCCACTACAATAAATAAATATGGTAGCGCCTACTTTACAACGTAAACAAAATTTTGTCACAGTGCATTCAACAGTATCAGTACTAACAATATTCATTGTTTGGTCAAGCGAAATATGTTACACTACCTTATATGAAATTCACAAATACATTACAACTGTAACTACTTGACACAGGGCTGGGTTAAGACCCACTGAGGCCCTAAGCGCTTAAAAGATTCTGATGCCCTCCAAGTATATGTAATTCAAAATATGTTGTCGGCACTCCGTCGCTTACGACGTCGAGGGTTCCAGTTGATCCGGTCAACGGAACAGCCTGCTCGTGAAATTAACGTATAAGTGGCTGAGCACTCCACAGACACGTGTACCCTTAACGTAGTTCCCGGGGATATTCAGCGTGACACAGTGTGACAAGGCTGACCCTTTGAATTACAGGCACAACAGAAACAGGAAGTAAGAGTGAGAGAAAGTTGTGGTGAAAGAGTACAGCAGGGTTCGCCACCATCCCCTGCCGGAGCCTCGTGGAGCTTTTAGGCGTTTTCGCTCAATAAACACTCACAACAGCCG
>NC_068981.1:133834535-133836352 GCF_001194135.2 Octopus bimaculoides
ACACACACACACACACACACACACACACACATGCACACACACACATACACACACACACATTCACATACCTTCCTTTTACATACACACACATATACTCACGCAGAGTTGAAACGCTGTTTGATTTTCATTTTTTTTTCACCGTAGAACTTCCATCATTCTACTACCAAGTTTGCCATCACCCCTTCCTTCCTTCCTTATTCATCTATCACCCTTCTTTTCTCATTCATATGATGTGACGGAGAAATACACAAGAGTATTATTATAGTAGATATCTATTGAAAATATATAAATATACCAACCGTTGATGGTTTGGTCATACTCAAAATGTTACGCTGTTTTATACGGAGTTACTACAAGGAGTGCTGAAAAGTTCCTGGCTTTAAGGATGTGTGTGTGTGTGTGTGTTTGTGTGTGCAATGGAAGTGGAATGGTGAACATTCAACACTGAAAAGAAAAATCAAACAGCGTTTCAACTCTGTGTGAGTATGTGTGTTTGTGCATGTGTGTGTGTGTGTGTATTTGCATCTGTTTGTCCTCCACCTCTGCTTGACAACCGATGTCGGTATGTTATATCCCTGTAACTTAGCGGTTCAGCAAAAATAAACGATTGAATAAGTACCAGACTTGAAAAAGAATATGTACTGGAGTTGATTCACCCGACAAAAAAAATGCTTGAAGGCGGTGCCCCAGCTTGGCCGCAGTCTAATGGCTGAAACAGATAAAATATGAACGATAAAGATGTGGCCAGTATCTGGATATTCTTTTCTACTCTAAGGACAAGGCCCGAAATTTTTGGGGAGGATGCCAGTCGATTAGATCGACCCTAGTACGCAACTGCTACTTAATTTATCGACCCCGAAAGGATGAAAGGCAAAGTCGACCTCGGAGAAATTTGAACTCAGAACGTAAAGACAGACGAAATATCGATAAGCATTTCGCCCGGCGTGCTAACGTTTCTGCCAGCTCGTCACCTTAGGTGAAATAAATATTCTTTTCTACTCTAGGCACAAGGCCTGAAATTTTGGAGGAGAGGGCCAGTCAATTAGATCGACCTCAGTACACAACTGGTACTTAATTTATTCACCTCGAAAGGATGAAAGGCAAAGTCGACCTCGGCGGAATTCGAACTCAGAACGTAAAGGCAGACGAAATATCTATAAGCATTTCGCCCGGCGTGCTAACGTTTCTGCCAGCGCGCCGCCTTAGCCAGTTTCTGGATATTGATAACTATTTTAGCAGCCAAAACCTGGCAGAAGTTGGGAATGTGTGCACCGATATACGTGAACGATGTTCTTTGCATTTCGTTTTTCAAGTAATTGCTTTGATATTTTGCTTAACCTCTGCGTCGGTTGCAATTAGTTTTTCAGGTAATCCGTAGCTTATTCAACATACTACTGCTGCTGTTGCTGCTGCTGCTGTTAATTGTGATGAGGATGGCGAATGGGAGGGAAAATAGGAGGATGGGAGATGAGCTAGAGGGGGAGGGGAGGGGAGGAGGAGGAGGACGTGGAGGAGGACGAGGACGAGGACGAGGAAGAGGACGACGACAACGCTGATAATGATGACGACGATGGCGCTGATGATGATGATGATGATGATGACGATGATGATGAAGACGACTACAACGACGATGATGATGATGATGATGACGATGGCGATGATAATAATGATGACAATGAGGAAGATGAAGATGACGACGACGGCGACGACGACGATGGTAACGACGACGACGCTGGCGCTGAAGATGATGATGATGGTGATGATGATCGTGGTGGTGGTAGTGGTGGTGGTGGTGGTGGTGGTGGTGGTTTTTGATG
>NC_068981.1:133836667-133838564 GCF_001194135.2 Octopus bimaculoides
TCTCCATTTGTTTCTCATAAGCCAGAGATAACTTTGGTGACCTCTCTTATTCTTTCAATTCATATAACAAAAACATTGGAAAGTTGTTTGGTCTTTTTTTTTTGTGGGGGGGTTTCGTTTTCTTTTTGCTTCGAAATCATTGATGAAAAAAAAATGGCCGTCCTACTTACAAAAGTTTCTGAGATATCGGAGAAAACACTCAAACAATTGAACTGTAAAAAAAAAAAAAAAACAAAGCAACAACAGAGGCATATAATAATGTCTTTGATAGTTGGATACGTTGAATTCAGGGATTGGGTGGAGTGATTATAGGCGCGCACCAAAACAAAACAAAAAACAAAATTAACTAAGACACAGAAATAGTTCGTATTAGTTTAAAGAGGCACTCAGCAAAACGTTAGTTATACTAAACGAATCAGAGATAGTTTCATATAAAACAACGAACAGTAAAGCAATTTAACAACAAAAAAAATGTGAAAAAGAGAAGTAAAGAAAAATAAACACATTTTTTTAAAAATCGATGAATAAAAAAAATGACAATCAATTTTATTTTTTAAACATTTTACAATCAAATTATATTTTAAATTTTTATTTGTTTTTATTTGCTCTCTCTCTCTCTCTCTTTATCTCTCTTCCCCCTCTCTTTCTCTCTCTCTCTTTCTCTTTCCCTCTCTCTCTCTTTATCTCTCCCTCTCTTTCTCTCCTTTCTCTCTTTCTTCTCTTTCTCTTTCTTCTTTCTCTCTCTTTCTCTCCCTACTCTCTCTCCCCCTCTCTCTCTCTCTCTCTCTCTCTCTGCTGCATTCAAATAATTCAGTTGTTGTTTTTTTTTTGTCTCTCCTAACTTTAAATAGTTTTTCAACTATTCTTGTTGTTTGGCGAGTGTTCTTTCCGTTGCAACAGTGTTCTGTGATAAGTGCTATTGCCAAGTTGGCATACAATTATGGTTAAGTCAATAATCTAGACGTCTGTCTGATAAACGTCGCACTTTCAATCCCACCAACGCCGCCACGGCTAATTCATTGCACGGTCATGTGGTTTAAACCAGCCAATCAATGACATTCCTTTGAGAGTGACACAGTAGAGCTATGTTGACTGGATAGGAACTGTCGACCTTCCGGTCGTTAGATTGCTATTCAATCAACTAGGCTGGAGACGAGGAACACTCGGAAGACTAACCCAACGAAAAAGGTCCCACGCGGCCATTTGACCTTACAAGTTTATAGTCAAATGTCGCCCTACCATCTTAAAAATGGAGGGATACGCATCATAGTTGTGTTTTGTTTAATGCGCTAAATAATAAATAAAAGGAAGAATTATCTTCAACAGTGTTTACTGATAACCCTTGACCCGACTAAAGTCTTGTGACTAGATTTGGCCAACAGAAACTGAAAGAAATTCGTTGTGTGTGTGTGTTAGAGAGAGAGAGCGTGTGTGTGTGTCTTTGTGTTAGAGCCTGTCCTCACATAGCTTAACAACCGATATTGGTTTATTTACGTTCCTTTAACTTAGAGGTTCGGCAATGAGACCGATCGAATAAGTAGCAGACTTTTAAAAAAAATAATAAAGTATTGAGGTCGATTCTTTCCATTAAAACCGTTCAAGGTGGTACTCCAGCATGACCGTACCTCCAATGACTGAAACAAGTAAAAAAGAATGAAAGAAGGTAAGAAAAAAAAAAAAAAGAACACTAAACATTTCTAAAAAACAAGATGAACAAAACCAATTGCAGCGTAGAAGATATTTGTAAGCCATTCAAGAACACACAAAAACCGTTAATTTTCATTTGTGTCAAAATATTTTCGTCGCTTTGAAATCGCAACCTGTTCTCTGACAAAACTTGCGGTAGATTTTGATAAATGCACCCAAAACGAAAACCTCGGATTTTTTGCGTGGAACC
>NC_068981.1:133839472-133844093 GCF_001194135.2 Octopus bimaculoides
AAACATAGATCTAGAGGCACAAGATCTCCAACCACAATATGAACATATTCTTCGAGAGAGTTAGGTGAACACCATGGTTTTTATAAGCCCAAGATGTTCTAGAACGCTTCATGAGTCTTTAGTCGAGATTTTTTTTTTTTTTTACCTTTACGACTATCACCGCCTATCACCAACTGACATTGCAGATGATTAGCTGAATATTACAGAATATAGTAAGGCGGTGAGTTGGCAGAATCGTTAGCACACCGAACAAAATGCTTAGCAGTATTTCGTCAGCCTTTACATTCTGAGTTCAAATTCCGCCAAGGTCAACTTTGCCTTTCATCATTTCAGAGTCGATGAAATAAATACCAGTTGAACACTGGGTCGATGTAATCGACTTGACCCCCTCACCAAACTTGCTGGCTTTGTGCCAAAAATCGAAACTAATATTACAGAATATAGTACTGTTATTCAACAGCAGCAAGACATAGTGATTTTATTTGCTAGTGGAAGGTGGCGAGCTGGCAGAATCATTAGCACGCCGAACAAAATGCTTAGTGGCATTTCGTCCGTTTTTACGTTCTCTGTTCAAATTCCGCCAAAGTCGACTTTGCCTTTCGTTCCCTTTCAAGGTCGATGTAATAAGCATCAGTTGAGCACAGGAGCCGATATAATCTCCTAAAATTTCAGGCCTTGTGCCATAGCAGAAATGATATTATTCGCCGAGCTTACACATTCAATGTTCGCAATCGAGGAAGGTTGTCTGCTATAACATGATAATGTTGGTCAGAATATGATATATGAGGTTATTAAGTAGACAGGGTGGTGACGACTGCACTTTTTTTTCTTCTCTTTTTATTGTTTAAAAGAGGATGGAAAGGACAACACCTTTGGTGCATCTCTAAATCTTTTATCTTTAATCGATATTAGTCATGGGACTGTGGTCATGCTGGGGCACCGCCTTGAAGGATTTACATAAACATATCGACTTCGGTCCTTAATTTTTTAAACCTGGTACTTATTCTATCGGTCTCCCTTTGTTGAACCACTAAGTTACGGGAGACGTAAGCAAATCAACACTAGTTTTCAAGCCTCGGTGGGGGTAAACATATTTCAAGTAGGAAGTAGTAAGAAGAAGGATGTCATAATACCAAAACATGTCTGCAGTTGTCTTTTGTACTTACCTTGTTTCAGTCATAAGACAACGGCCATTTCTGAAACTCCACCATAAAGGGTCTAGTCAAACAAATCGACCCCAGTTCTTATTTTTTTAAGTTTCGTATTTATTCAATCGATCGCTTTTGCTGAACTACTACGGTTTGGGGACACAAACAAACCCATACCGGTTGCCGAGCGGTGATGGGGGACAAACACAAACGCATACACACACGCAAGCACGCACATTTACATATGTATATGTGTGTATGCATGACAGGCTTCCACACGTCAGCCCAGGGCTATAGTAGAAGACGCTTGCACAAGGTACCGGGCAGTGGGACTGAACCTGAAGCCATGTGGTCGCAAGCGGGTTTCTTAATCGCACACTATATCTGCGCCTGTTCCACACGGTTATGCCTGCGCTATAGTTTTGCCTTTTATCTTCTATTTGTTGCAGTCCATAGACTACGGCCATACTGGGGCACCCCCTTAAAGAATTTTAGTTCAATGAATCGATCCTAGTACTTTTATAAGCCTGGTACTTATTTTATCGGACTCTTTTACCGAACCGCTAAATTAGGGACACGTAAACATACCAGTGAAATAAAATCCACTGTGTAACATATTGTTGATATTGTTGATTTTTGTTCCGTGAATGTGCGTGTGCGCATGTATGTGTGTGTGTTTGTTACTCCAAGTCAGCTTTAACTGAATGAACTCGTAACATGTTGCTACTCAGTTAAGCTACATGTTGGATTTCTCAGGGGATATAAAACAGAAACCTTCAGGTTACACGGAATTTCCTGACAACAGAACTCAGTTCTTATTTCTCATTTTCTCAACTCTCTTTTTTGACACTAGAAGGCAAAAGCAAGAATCATCAAGATGAAAATTTATTAATTTTTTTTTTAATTACATTCTTGTATAGAAAACGTTAACAATTTACAAAACAAAATACCTGAATACTAAAAAAAAATTCGGTTGATAGTATTTGTCTAAGAAGCCTATTTTATGGATGATATTGTCGTTCAAATTTGATCGCTCTTTTGTGTGAAGTAGCTGTATCGCAGAAACGGATCTGTATGCACCAACTGATGTTGGATGAATAGTACTGAGAAAAAGGAGTCATCTCTGCAAGTTAACAGTTCTATGTCCAGTAATTTCAAACATTTTCATCTCTTTGAAATTTTCTTCATCATAAGACGATTGATTGTTTCAACAGCTTTATTAATGCCAGCATTTAATCTCTGTAGTTCATCTAAAGTTACCGGTGAATCCAATAACAACTTAAGATGCTGAGTAAAATGCTTAGCAGAATTTCGTTCACCTTTACATTCTGAGTCCAAATTCCGCTGGGGTCGAGTTTACCTTTTATCCTTTTGGGTTCAATAAAATAAGTACCAGTTGAACACTGGGGTCAACGTAAGTGACTCATACCCTTCCCAAAATTGCTGGCCTTGTGCCAAAATGTGAAATCAATATTTCTGGAGTATATTATTACTTGAGATCTACAAAATCAATTGATAATTGTGCTCACTTCTTTTAATGATATTGCCAAAACATAAATTTTTCTTATGCAATAAAAGCTAGTTGTTGCAGATCGATATCATTAACTACATTTAAGGTGGCGAGCTGGCAGAATCGTTAGTATGCTGGGCAAAATACTTAGCGGCATTTCGTCCGTCTTTACGCTCTGAGTTCAAATTCTGCCGAGGTCGACTTTGCATTTTATCCTTTCTGGGTCGATAAATTAAGTACCAGTTGCATACTGGGGTCGATCTAATCAACTAGCCACCTTCCCAAAAATTTCAGGCCTTGTGCCTATAGTAGAAAGGATTATTAACCATGTTCATGATACAAGAATTTATATTCTGATCATCATCCAGAAATGTACCTTCAAACTCGTCATGGACTTTGTAAAGGCCACATTAACTTCATCGCAATTTGATTCAATTTCCTTATAAAGGAACAGCAAATGTAGCAAAAACAGCCAGAATTGATACTCGCGTTCATACTCCACCAAATTTAATCCTGACACTTGTACCACCAGCTACGACTTCAACTACATTTGTGTTTCAGAACTGAGGTTAAATTCAGAAAGTTTTGTTTGCAGAAGTCCGACATTTTTTCAGCAGGTGAACTTCCATAAATTCTAATCATTTCTAAATTCCATAATTCACCAAATGTGTGAGCATTTAAATTTAAATATCTCCGATCACACAGTTATTCATCGGAAGAAAGACTGAAGTTTTCAGAGTTCCTCTAATCACAAATTAATAATAACTTGCTCTCTTAATCACAATTTTTCTCTGAAATTATTTTAATGTCGAATCATGTGTTAAATGAGGGCAATTATTTGATAAATCCAAACATGTAGCTGCAATAGATTTCTTCATGAAAACGCACTTTTAATTGTTATTATTCATGGGAAAAATCCATCGATAACAACTAATTTAGATACTATTTATTGTATAGTTTCATTCTGTTTTCACCCATAAAGAACGTTATTTTCTGCTGGTCGATACTTTGCCAAATGAGGTTTGTCTATTTCTGAAAAATTGTCTTCATGGATGCTCTTTTAGAGGCATAAAAGACCGCTTCTTGAACCATCGAAGTATTTTAAGATGGCTTTACAAGTTATAATTTGTTTTTAACTCAAGATTTCCCGAGAAATAAAATACAGTCATGGGAATTTTTGGTCACATTTTTAGAGAATTCAGGACACGAATATCCTCTTGGCTGGAGGGTTTAACTCAGTCGTCTATTGTTGCAGATTAAACCATGCCTTAGCTTACCGAGAACGATACAGCACATTCTGTCGTCTATGTGTAACGTGTATGTTGTAGATGTCATGTATGTAGCATTAGTACCTCTGCTGACATTTAGTTATATTTTATATTCTCTCGTGTTACTGCAAAGAAAGAAGACAATCTACTTGATACTTGGCATCTTAATTTTTGACACAGGTTTCTATATCATTGATGGAGAGTGGAGATAGTTGAGCAGTTGTTTCTGATAGTGTGGGGGGGGCTGTGACTATGATGTCATTTAACCATGAGGCTATGTATACGCTTCCTGAAAGTTAAAAAGGGTGGGTGAAAGAACGGATGTTTGTAGTACTCTATTCAAAGAAATTGTTAAGTTGTTGTATACTGCATAGAGTTGATGTCCTAGAAGATGCTTTGCAAGCCAGCTTGCTTGTATGTCTTAAGGTGTTTCTATATGAATGAAGGCGCGGGGCTTAGTGGTTAGGGTATTCGGCTCACGATCGTAAGGCTATGAGTTCGATTCCCGGCGATGTGTTGTGTCCTTGAGCAAGACACTTTATTTCACGTTGCTCCAGACAACTCAGCTGGCAAAAATGAGTTGTACCGGTATTTAATTTTAATTTTTAATAAATTGAATTTAATTGAGTTTTTACCTGTAAATTTGGATTTTTATCCCTAATATTATTATTATTATTATTATATATATATATATA
>NC_068981.1:133844676-133846268 GCF_001194135.2 Octopus bimaculoides
ATGCGTGTTACTCCACTAAAATATTACTTCTCATAATTGTTCTGAATCTTTGAAAAGCATTACTCTTTTACTTGTTTCAGTCATTTGACTGCGGCCATGCTGGAGCACCGCCTTTAGTCGAGCAAATCGACCCCAGGACTTATTCTTTGTAAGCTTAGTACTTATTCTATCGGTCTCTTTTGTCGAACCGCTAAGTTACGGGGACGTAAACACACCAGCATCAGTTGTCAAGCGATGTTGTGGGGACAAACACACATACATATATACATATATACGACGGTCTTCTTTCAGTTTCCGTCTACCAAATCCACTCACAAGGCTTTGGTCGGCCCGAGGCTATAGTAGAAGACACTTTCCCACAGTGCCACGGAACCATGTGGTTGGTAAGCAAGCTTTACTGGTTTCAGCCACAGGATCAGGCCTTGCTGGGGTACCGCCTTTCTAACAGACATGAATTATCACTCTACAGTCCTCTGCTTTACATACTGAGTTATCGCGAGACACATGCAACTTCTTTTTTAATTACACCAGTGTGCACCTTATTACAAACTATCAGTTAACTCTATGGACTATTTCACAACTTTGACGGGTCCCATCGAAGTAATATGTTGATCAGTAAAACTCTTTATCAGCAAACGCCACTGATAAAATATGTTCTGCTCTAATAAATTTCTGATGTAACAATTGGAAACTAAGGCAGCGAGCTGGCAGGATCGTTAGCACGCCGGACGAAATGCTTCGCGATATTTTATCTGTCTTTACGTTCCGAGTTCAAATTCCGCCCAGGTTGACTTTGCCTTTTATCTTTTCGGGGGGTCGATAAATTAAGTACCAGTTGCGTACTGGGGTCGATTTAATCGACTGTCCTCCTCCCCAAAAATTTTGGGCCTTGTGCCTAAGAGTAGAAAAGAATAATTGGAAACTGATAAAGCAGCGAGTTGGCAGAATCATTAACACGTCGGACAAAATACTTAGCGGCATTTCGTCTGCCTTTATGTTCTGAGTTCAAATTCTGCTAAGGTCGACTTTGCCCGTCATCATTTCGGGGTCGATAAAATAAGTACCAGTTGAGCACTGGAGTCGATGTAATCGACTTTTCCCCTACCCCGAACGCGTTGGCATTGTGCCAAATTTGAAACCACTAATTGCAGAAGGAATATGGATGAGACTATATTCTGTAATTGGCACCCACAGTTTTCTTTTCTGATATTTTTATTTCTTTCACATAAACAATTGTAGTAAATGTCATATTGTTTCACTTGTTAGGATACTATCAGCTTTAATGAATTTGGTGGTATATTAGAGTGATCTCCCCTTGACTCTTTTGTTTTTGTTTTTGTTTTTAAATTCTCTCTGTAAGAACTGACGTGGTTTGATATTATTCAGGCCAAATTCGGCCCCGAAAGAACAAATTGACCGGCCCGATTTCTTTTTTTTTTTTTTTGTGAAGCTTATTGTTCCCCATCTATGTAATCCAATATGTCCCCTATCAAGATGATAGCAATTTGAGAAAGATCAGACTTCTAAATCTAACAGATCACCATAGAAACGCCCTCATTGAGTACTTATTTTTTAAGTTTGGTATTTATTCT
>NC_068981.1:133846278-133851435 GCF_001194135.2 Octopus bimaculoides
ATTTTTTAAGTTTGGTATTTATTCTATCAGTCTCTTTTTACTGAACCACTAAGTCATGTGGACATAAACAAACCAACACCATTTGTGAAGCAGTGGACACACACACACACACACACACACACACACACACACACACACACACACATATATATATATATATATATATATATTTATATATATATATATATATATAATGATAGGCTTCCATCGTTTCCTTCTACCAAATTCATTTGAAAGGCACTGGCTGACCTAGGGCTATAGTAGAAGACATTTTCCCAAGATACAATGCAGTGGAACTGAACCACAAACATATAACTTCCCTTCATATGATATTTTCAGCAAAAAGAAAAATTTGATACTTTAACAGAAAAACATAACCAGCATTTATACAAAAACTGTTGGAAGAATTTTTTATTCTGAAAGAGTCATGTTTATGTTACCAATTGGAGTAGATTGGCACTGGATTTTGCATTTATTTGTTCATCCAGGCTCATTTTTTCACTATAACGTCCTGTGTTCAAATCCTGGGGAAGTAGATAGAATCGATCTATTTGTTTATCCTATGCTGAATCATAAGAATATATCAGGGCCAGTAATCATTTAAATATAAAGTGGATGAGAGACAAATGTGTACCAGGATAAGATGCAGGTCTAACATGAGAGGCCTTTTTTTGACATGAATTTTGTTTTACACAACTCCACAAAACTGCTGCTGCTGCCTATGCTAATGTATGATACCATTCTGTGATACCTACTCACAGCTAGATAGACATAGATGCCAAAGTCACACTATTTTGGCCATGGATACACACAGCACAAATGTCAGGATATGGACTGCTGACCTCTTGGTGGTTATCAAGTGATTCATTGATTCATTCATCTATGACTTAAATAAAATTTAATACCTTTAATATATTTTACACTTGATTTCATCAGCAACTTTTTTTCCTTCCAAATGCTAATTTATTCTTTACAAGCTCAAAAACCACTTGTTCAAATTCATTCATTTAATGCTTGCAAATATTTTAACATGTCTCTACAGCCATGCTAATACAGTTGAATAAGATTAAAATTTAAGAAATTGATATGGTATGGTATGGTATGGTTATTTCTTAATCTGCTCAATCTATCAAGTGGGGATGATACCTACTTTATTGATGATCAAAAGGAAGCAAACAGGTAAATCCTTAATAAAAAGGTACAGGAAAAGACAATAATAGAATTTGAACTTATGACAAATAGGATCAGTTATTTAACATCTTACCCCTCATCCACTGGTACAATGACAAAACTGATCCCCTAAATCTTATTGCAAAATATCACAGACAAGTCATTTTGCATTGGCACAAAAAGTGTGTAGTCTTTCCTCACAAAGAAATTCTGCCCAAAATATGTTTCCAACAAATGAATCTCTGGCAAGATATATTCTATCTTTTCAAAACACTATTCTTTGGCATTCTCTACTCAAAAACAAGTTCCCTTTGATGTGTACTACACAAACGCTCTCATTTTTGCTGTAGTTTTTTGCTTCATAGAAGCATTCTCTGAAGACCAATGTGTGAATAAAACAGCTGCTGCTAAACGTGCTCGGTTTTCATAGAGATCCAGGTCATGGTACCATTCCACACTACCCCACTTCTGGGTCTGAAATACAAATAGCAGAAAATATGTTTTTAAAAAATATGAATAATTAACATAATATAATTTGTATGTATGTGTGAGAGTGTGCATGCATAGGTGAATATATATGTATATGCATGTATGTTTGTGAGAGAAAGTGTGTGTGTGTGTGTGTGTGTGTGCACGCAAAAGCTATAAACTGGAATTGGTTGGACAAATCTTCAAACAACATTTTCCCCCATGTCTTTCAATTTTGCATAATTCCATCTCTGCAGCTAAATCTTCTCTCGATACTGATGTAATCATTTATTTCTCATAATATCTAACACCAACAGATGATTTTTTTTTTTTTTTTTTTTAAACAATATGTGTTATCCATTCACACACATTCATGCCTATAGACTTGCCTTCTCTATGCACTAGCTACTGTATATGGTACACAGTCATATAAACTGCCTTGAAAATTATTTAATAAATACAATAGCAAATATAAGTTATAAGGACTAAAAATTTTAAATCCAAAAATAAATCAATTAAAAAAAATCAAAATTAATTCTGTTGTAACTGGGGAGAGTCATTTTCTTATTGTGCCTTAAAATTTAACACACTCACCAGTAAAATTTCCACTTATTTTTCTTTTTATTTTCCTAAAATTTTCGTTGCGTTTTGCAACCTTATCAATAGTCTTGGGACAGTCGAGACTATTGATAAGGTTGCAAGACGCAACAAAAATTTTAAGAAAATAAAAATAAGAAATAAGTGGAAATTTTACTGGTGAGTGTGTTAAATTTTAAGGCACAATAAGAAAATGACTCTCCCCAGATACAAAAGAATATGCTTCAACACACGAAATCACATAAAAAATCTTGCAAACCAAATCCAAAAACGAAAAATTAATTCTAATAATCAGATAATTTTGAAAGTTATATGCTAAAATGTCTATTCTCCACAAACAATCAAGCCAAGTTTCTAATTTATGGATATCTTCCTCCTCCCTTCCCACTAGTCTCAGGGGCCCTGTAAAGGGTCATGGGCACTGCCTGCTTCCTGACTAACAGATAAAAGAAAAATAAGATTTAACGTTTCTGTTGCCATATTAAAACTTACTAGAAAGTATTTTATATATAAGGGACATAATTCCCAACAAGAAAAGTTATTTGTAGTGTTGTTATCATCAATAATATTGTCTTAATGTATTGCATTGATGATAAAAGACACATGGGAATATTAGATGCACCCTATTTTAGCAGCAGTCGTTGCATATCTCAGACTGAGTTTCAAACTGACAAGGAGACTATGGTAGCTTGATCAAGCATTGAGGTGCCCCCATGATGGACTCATCCAGAAGGCAATAGCACCAGATCCTCCCCCAGGTTGGCATAAGCTAAGACGTGGCTCACAACAGTCAACGAAGATATGGAGCTCTTTTCCAGCACCTCAAGTTTTGGCGTTCATCGCTGGAATCGGGAACAGCTTCAATACACCGCAGAATCAGCCGCTAATATGATGTGATGAACTCAATAGGAACCAGCTTAAACTCTCCTGGATGAATGTCAGAGCAACAAGAACAACTTCAGCACTACATATTCAGAAAAAAATGCTAGTGATTCTCAACCAGTTTTTAATTATGGATCCCTTAAATTACTATTTTATTCAGGTGGACCATCATAGCCATTTGATTTTAAAAACTAGTTTTACAGATACTTCTTTCAACATTCCTATTTTGTTTCTCACACATTCCCTTGTATAGGCTGAGCTATGTAAAACACCAGCGAAACAAACCTAGCTGCTTCTTACAATAAATATATTTAAAGTAAAATGTTGTTGCCAGTGCCACTGGACTGGCTCCCGTGCAAGTGGCACGTAAAAAACACCTTTTTGAGTGTGGCCGATGCCAGTACCGTGTGACTGGCACATAAAAGCACCCACTACACTCTTGGAGTGGTTGGTGTTAGGAAGGGCATCCAGCTGTAGAAACTCTGCCAGATCAGATTGGTGCAGCCTTCTAGCTTGCCAGTCCTCAGTCAAATCGTCCAACCCATGCTAGCATGGAAAGCGGGCGTTAAACGATGATGATGATGATGATGATGTTTTCATAGGCCCATAAAATATTACTGTGGGCCCCTAAAAATCTTACATGGACTACAATGGGTCATATGGAACCTTGTTGAGAACCACAGATTAAGTGCATTAAAGCATGTAATATTTAAAGCAACTTTGCATATAAGACCTGGAAAGGATTTTTTGAGACATTTTTGTGGGGGGAAAAAGTGCATCTTATAGGTCAATGAATATAGTATTTTCCCATGATGGCAAGAGTTAGCTGGGTCTGTTATACAGCATGCTGCCATGTATTCACAAGTCTAAGAATTCTATTAAGGAATTTTCTTGGGCAGATAAATATTTCAACCCATTCAGAGTTCCATGCCAAAATAGGGGAAAATCCTTAAATGAAAATTATTAGTCTACCAAATGTTTTCTAGGGGATTATTTATTTGACCATGTTGTTGTTTAGCCCCAGGTCAACTCTGACAGAGCAAAACATGACCAAAGTTGTTCCAGCCACAACTATCACTTTCATTATACATCATAGTTCCATGTCCACTTCCTAGGCTGGCATGGGCTGAACACTTGTTACTGCATTTCTAGATGAATCAGAAGACGACGTCTAGTTTGGTGTCCATGGCTAGATGCTCTTCCTAACACCAACCAGAGTATGCTATCTTAAGTTCAAACAGAGAATCTTAAACTGCATTATCTAATATGCACTTTTTAAAGAAAGTCTGGTGTAATTTGACTGCCATTTCTAGCAGGTTAAGCTCCTACATAGCAACTCTCCATTGATTCACTTAATTAGTCAGAGTCAGGCTCTATTTACATTCAAATAATACATGTAGCAGTCATTCTGAGACACATATGCATGTATAAACATATATATAGGGTTAATAAACATAACAGCTCTTTGTAAAGCAACAATCATAACTTTAATCTGCAAATAAATATGTTAATAAAAATCAAAATATTGTGATTGATTTTAATTGAGAAAAGCACACATCCAGATCAAATAATCAAGCTCCCAGCCAACCAACCCTCCAAATTTTACTACTAGTACGAGTAGTACTACTACTACAAAGAATTTTAACGCTGAAGAGGAAGACGAGATAATATTTGGGACAATTCACTAAATATAGAAATGGAATACATCATCATCATCATCGTTTAACGTCCGCTTTCCATGCTAGCATGGGTTGGACGATTTGACTGAGGACTGGTGAAACCGGATGGCAACACCAGGCTCCAATCTAAATTTGGCAGAGTTTCTACAGCTGGATGCCCTTCCTAATACAATACATATATACGAGGGGGTGCTGAAAAATTCCTGGTTTTAAGGGTATCGTGAAAAGCCTGATTGGAGGCCCAACCTTCCAAGTTCTTTTACAGGGCTTAGAAAAACTGAAGGGTTGCTGCAATAAGTGTGTGAATCTGAGAGGGCAATATGTTGAATAAAATCATAATTAACTAATCTACCTGTATTTT
>NC_068981.1:133851920-133858674 GCF_001194135.2 Octopus bimaculoides
CTGCTAAGTTACAGGGACATAAGCACACCAGCATCGGTTGTCAAGCGGTGTTGGGGGGGACAAACACAGACACACAAACATATACATATATATACATATATACATATATATACATATATACATATATATACATATATACGACAGGCTTCTTTCAGTTTTCGTCTACCAAATCCACTCACAAGGCTTTGGTCGGCCCGGGGCTATAGTAGAAGACACTTGTCCAAGGTGCCACGCAGTGGGAATGAACCCGGAACCATGTGGTTGGTAAGCAAGCTACTTACCACACAGCCACTCCTGCGCCTATGTAACTTTTGTTCAGGAAATATTGAAACCAATATTGCAAACCTACAAATCTCTCATCAGTTCCATAGTGCTACCACTGCTTACAGTGGTGAGTTTATACCATGCGATGTGACTTAGTCATTGACAGTCAGTAATCTTGGTCATGGACACATGCTGTGACTGTGACAGAGTACTGAAACTGACAACAACACCAGAGCTAATGATTGAGTATCCTATCAATATCAGGTTGCTTGTGAGCACTAAATGGTAATGAATGACCCAGTACAACTTGTTATATGGTCAGGTCATTGGTGACTAAACCAGCAACCCCACCAAGCTTGCTTGAAGACAAGGGAGATTTTTGGACACCTTGTGGGATGAAAAACAACTCATCTAAAATGAAGATGAAGTCAGGAAAGTCAACAACCAACAAATTTTGTGTAAATATGCTTATTTGTAATGTATGCAAAGACTGGACTTCTTAGTTGATTGCATGGAAGAAACATACCCACCAACAAACAAGTTTCAACGAGCAGAAAGGTAATATCCAGCAACATCACTCAAAGCCATGTACTTCAGAGATAAGTGGACATGTAGATCACCCAGAACATCTCGTTGCATCCTTGATAAATTCCCCCTTATCTTGGCAGCCTTGCCACCAGTCCAGGAGGTCAGAGATGAAAGACTGAGATTGGTCATCCAGGACAGCCTCCTTCACTATAATCCGAGTTCAATGCAAGTCAGAATTCAAACTTCTTCACAAATCGACAGCAAACCTTTCATCGCAATGTTCAGGATACCACATGCATCTGTGACTATGAAATACTGCCTACTCTAGTTTCATCATACACAAGGTATAGTATAGGCTAGAGCAGCAGTAAATATCCAGTATACACTGTGGGTCAATAAGAGGTGGAGTCTTGGTCATCTTCAAAGACAGAGGCAAGCAACATATCCTATCAACTGAATTATTCAAATCTTACATGATGGCTAGATGTCTAAAAACAAATACAACTCTGAAACTATTCTTAATCCATTCTCTTTTTACCTAAATCCATTGCTGGTAGATATCACAGCGCACTGGAATTAAACCCAGTTTCTAAATCTCTGAACAGTTCTTAAATATTCCTCATTTTATATAAGACCACAGACTTTTGCAGGTTTTAGTCAGGTTTTAGTTTCTTTCTCTCTCTCTCTCTCTCTCACACACACACACACACACACACACACACAGACACACACACACAGCAGCAGCTCAACTGCCTACATAAAGGATCTGCATATCTACAAGGTACCAAATTTTATTCATCAAAAGTGCAGTAACTTCATAAGGAACACATCATAGATAACTGTTAAGGAACATTAGCTTCACTAGCAATGATTCTTTTTAATCTCTTAGATAAGGAAGCCTATATGTTGTAAAATAAATTCCATGTTACTACCATTTACATTGGGTTGTTTATCACATGGAGCACAAATAGACATTAATATGAAAGAACATCAAGAGAATATTATTTGGTCATGCAACAGTTGAGAAATTCAATAAATTAAATAAGGGAAAATTTAAACATCAAAAGTAACATCTACCTGTTAACCCCCACATGGTGTATGAATTCAGTTGTGTGTGTATTCCACCTATCGTAGCATCTGAGATGCAAGGCAAAGCAAACGTTGTAGTCGTCTCAATTGGTACGTTATATCTACAATCATAAAACAACCCACGTCAGGATTACATGAACAGGTTACACGTTTACACTTCTTTAATTCACAGTTAAAACTGGCATTTCATTGGGTTTTTTTGCCTACATAAACATTTACATAAAAATATACACAGAGGCATGCATGTGTGTATGAGTTAGAATGAGTGGGGTGGATATATAATTAGGATATACTACTAGTATGCATTTATTCATATTTAGTATACCAATTCTCCTGCTTTTAAGTTAGCTCCTGTGTAGGGCTCTTCATTAGGCTTTGGGCCCAACAATGACACTTCATGCATTGAGTACATATTAAATTTCATTAAACTTGAACAATATTTTTTCAAGCAATGAACAATTTTCATCAAGACAATGATATAATTTGTTGACTAGGAACTTATTGCAAACCTGCATTTTTTGTCTTCCCATTCAGGGGTCAATACAATTTTTTTTTTTTCTGTCTAACCTCTTTCTTTCTCTCACTCTCTCTCTCTCTTTCTGTTGATTGTTTTCAACCATCACCATCACCAGTACCACCACATCTGCCATACACACATCATTCAGACTTCTGAACCACCACCATCAATACCTTTGGTTTTGTTACCTCCCCCCACCACCACCACCACCACCATCACCACTGTCTTTCATAACACTTACTCTCTGACCGCCTTAGCTACCACTACCACCACCATCATCACCGCTACCTCCACCTCTATCACAGCTACAGCTCATACTATTACTATCACCCCATTGCCACCGGTCAGTATGTTAGTTCAATATGTTAGTTCGGTGTTCAGTCCCTCTTTCTCTCACATACCCACTCTTTCTCTCTCTCTATTATTACTCCCACTACCACCATCAACACTACTACTTTTAATAAAAACATCGTCAACGCTCCCTAAATTTCTTTGTCTCTCTTTCTCTCCCTCTCACTGTCTGTCTTTGCCACCGCCCTCACCGTCTCTATGCCTACTATTACTCTCACCCCAGTATGAGCAATAGTAGAAGTGTCAATGAATAGTGAGAGAGAGGGTAAAAGTGTGACACACTGACACACAGGGTTTAGTTTTCGCATTTATTATATTAGATATTTTGTAGTTTGTCTTGTAATGTTCAGCACATCTTACTCTAATAGCTATGGTAGACCTTGCTTAAAGCAACCACCCTATCTCACTTAAAGTGGCCACTCTAACTCCTATCCTCCATCTCAGTTGGGGAGACTCATTAGTCTTGCAAGTTACAAAGTAACCTCATTAATGTTGGTGCCACAATAAAAGCACTTAATGCACCCTGTAAACATGTAGGCATTAAGAAGGGCATCCAGCTATAGAAACATTGTTAAAACTGCGACACTGGAGGAAGATGTGGTATTCCAACCCACTGGATTCTATCAAAACGTCCACCCATACCAGTATAGAAAACAGACTTAAAAATGATGAAGAGGAGGAGGAGAATGATGATGATGATGAGATGGCTAACCTTGATGGTAACGGTTGAAACTTTACTGCAGCAAGTCTCTATTGCTGGGTAAGGTACATAACTCCTGCTTTTCTAAGTACATTTGATTTGACAAACAGGTACTATTCTTTTCTTCTCTAGGTACAAGGACTGAAATCTTGGGGAAGGGGACCAGTCAATTAGATCGACCCCCCATATGTAACTGGTACTTAATATATCAACCCCAAAAGGATGAAAGGCAAAGTCGACCTCAGCAGAATTTGAACTCAGAACACGAAGACAGACAAAATACCACTAAGCATTTCGCCCGATGTGCTAACGTTTCTGCCAGCTTGCCGCCTTAAACAGGTACTATTCTATAGCATGGTGGCGTGCTTAGTAATAGCAAGAACATCTAGGTGTAATATCAGTTACTCTCATGAAAACCATTCCACTAATGCTACCTTATGAAAATTGATCTAAAACAGTACAAAATCTATTCATATAAATGTTTAAATTTAAGCAATTTCTGAAATCTAATAAATTCCACTGAGAAAATTTTATGTTAGCACTTTAAACTACCAAGCGTTTTTTCTATTTATTTCATTCTTTATGCCTGCCACCTTCAAATCAATACTTCTTCCCTTTTTTTTTTTGTCATCATATAAATGCAGGCATAGCTGTGTGGTTAAGAAGCTTGCTTAACAACTATGTGGTTTTGAGTTCAGTTCTGAATGTCTTCGATTATAGCCCCAGGTCAACCAATGTCTTATGAGTGAAATTAGTAGATGGAAACTATATGGAAGTTCACTGTGTGTGTGTGTGTGTTTGTCCCTACCCACACTATTTCACGACTGGTGTTGGTTTGTTTACATCCCCGTAACTTAACAGTTCAACAAAAAAAAAAAACCAATGAAATAAGTACTGGACTTAAAAAACAGTAAAAACTAAAAGAAATGTGAGGTAGAAGATTGCCAATGTATCACACAAGAAGGAGAAAAACACCAGAATATGAACAAAAACTGTTCAGAAAAAATGAGATATTCTACTGCAATTGTGACTTCTCAAAATTTACCAGGTAAAATGACAACAAATAACTTACCGATTTTTAAACCAGTCAATAATTGGATCCCACTTTTGTTTCTGCAATTCCAATAAGTCCTCAGGTTCAGACATTCGATAACTGCAAACCAAAACTATGAGATTCAGTGTTTATGGATAGATAGAGGAAGGTTTTTAAATTATCTATTTCCAGCATTCAGATTACTCTATCAAACATAATGCTTACTTATTCACATTGTTTTGAATTAATCATGCATCATCTTGTAGCTTTGAGATTTTGATGGTAAGAGTGTTTATTTTCAGAATGACATTTTAGGGTAACTGTCAGAGGTAGGATCTGGACAGACTGAACATAAAACAGAATATTTTGGCCAGATATGCGAAAGGGTTAACAAATAAATTCTATGAAAACAACAATATACCAAAAGAAAGACTTCTAGCTTCATCTAGCTATTTAGTCTGTTTCTTTTTTAGTTTTTTTTTAACAAGTGCTGATGTGCATGTGTGGTTAAGAAGCTTGCTTCCCAACCATGTGGTCTCAAGTTCAGTCTCACTATGCAGCACCTTGGGAAAATGTCTTCTACTATAATCCAAATCCTTTCAAAGCTTTGTGAGTGGATTTGGTACATGGAAACTAAAAGAAGCCCATATCATCATCACCATCATCATCGTTTAATGTCTACTTTCCATGCTAGCATGGGTTGGACGGTTTGACTGAAGATTGGCAAACCAGGAGGCTGCACCAGGCTCCAATCTGATCTGGCACGGTTTCTACAGCTGGATGCCCTTCCTAATGCCAACCACTTCGAGAGTGTAGTGAGTGTTTTTTACGTGCCACTGGCACGGGAGCCAGTCACACGGCACTGGCATCGACCACGCTCAAATGGTGCTTTTTATGTGCCACCAGCATGGGAGCCAGTCAGGTGGCATAAATATATATATACACATACACACATGTCCATGTGTATGTGTGAGAATGTGTATGTATATATATATATATATATATATATATATATATACCGTTGTCTTGACATCATGTGATGATCATAAATGAGCCTCGCCATCATCATACAAGCAATGGTGCTTGTTTCCAGTCTGCCATGAGAAACATGTCTGGCCAAGGAAACAGGAGAGAATTGACAACTTGAAGGGCATCTGGTTGTAAAAAACCTGCCTCAATAAATTCCATCTGATCCATGCAAGCTTGGAAAATTGAGGCAACATTAAATGATAATGATAATAACAACAAATTCTAAATTAACCCTTTCATTACCATATTTATTTTGAGACCCTCTGTGTTTCTTTCAATTAATTTTAAATATAACAAAGAATTTAGTAAAATAACTTAGTTATCATTAAGCTAGTGTTAGGAACATAAATTGAGACTAAGGTTCGGTGGTAGATTTTAATTCAAAACTTTTGAAAACCAGACATGTGTACAACAGAGCCAAAGACGGTTTCAGCTGGGTTGGTAATGAAAAGGTTAAACAAGAAGTAAGTTTGTAGCATTTATACTGTTAACAGTACAGTAAAACAGACAGTCCATCAAAATGATAATGGTATCTTTTATCTTTTACTTATTTCAGTTATTAGGCTGTGGCCTTGCAACTGCACTGTCTTGAAGAATTTTAGTCAAACGAATCGATCCCAGTACATTTTTTTTGTTTTTTTATAAGACTGGTACTTATTCTGTCAGTCGCTTTTGCCAAACCACTAAGTTACAGAGACATAAACACACCAATACTGGTTGTCAAGTGATGGGAGTAGGGGACAAATACAAAGACACACACACACATATATGTATATACATATATATAATGTTTTACCAAAAGGGAAAACTATAATTGTCACTAAGTATGACTAGGGAGTTAGAAACACCTGCATTACAAGAAATAAGAGCTAAAATGCTCTAAAGCTGTAGTCAAAGCACTTAATTGTATACATATATACTGACAGGGACTATAATTACCCAAAAACATCAATCAACAATTATATATATATATATACATATATATATATATATAGATAAAAAAAAGTGTAGGTGGCATACAAGTGGGTATATATTTATAAAAAAGAAGTTTGAAAACGCCAATATATAAAAAATGAATTTTAATTTATAATTTTGTCACAGATATTTTTAACATGTTTAAGGTTTGTTTTTTCAAGAACCGAAACATGTTAAAAATATCTCTGACAAAATTATAAATTAAAATCCATTTTTTATATATTGGCGTTTTGAAACTTCTTTTTTATAAATATATATGTATGTGTAT
>NC_068981.1:133861248-133863411 GCF_001194135.2 Octopus bimaculoides
TATATATATATATATATATATGCGACAAGCTTCTTTCAGTTTCCATCCACCAAGTCCACTCACAAGGCTTTAGTCAGCTGGAGGTTTAAGAAAACACATGCCCATGGTGTCACATGGCTGGGAAGCAAACTTCTTATCACACCGCTATGCCTCCGATTAAGAAGCTTGCTTTGCAATTATATGGTTCCAGGTTCAATCCTACAGTGCAATAATCTACAACAACTGTGAATTGATCAAAGCCACATGGTGTGTATATGTTTTTGTAAGTGGGCATAAGACGAACGAAACTGCTATGCTGAGCGAAAATACGTTGTGCAAATTTAGTTCTGTCCAAGTTATGTCCCTTGATGCCAAAATTACTTGTTTTCTATCTCATATGAGATCGATCGACTATCGCAGGTTACATTCCAAAAGCCCCTGCAATAGGTGAAAATTCACAAAGTAGAAACAGTACTGTAATGTATATTTTGTTTTATTATTTTTATAATTTGTATATATTTATTTCATTATGAATGCAAAACAACACCATAAAGGAATGGATGTAAGCTTAAATAATAAACCATGATAGATGAACCGCAATACAGCAAGGGATTACTATATTACAGTTCTGAAGTCAATAACAATCAACTAAAACCTTTAAAAATGGTGTCCCTATATGACCCCAGTCCAATAACTGAGACCAGCAAAAACAAACAATGCACTAAAGAATAACAATTAAATATAATCTACTGCAGTAAAGAATTGTGAAGGAAATGGTAAATTATTTCATTCACACTGATATGAATGACATTTGCAAAAGTAGACAGCTCAAGAGGGAATTGAAATAATATATAGAACATCATCATCATCATCATTGCTCTAACGTCTACTTTTCCAAGCTTCCATGGATCAGAACAGAGTTTATTGAGGCAGGTTCTCAAGGGCTGGATGCAGTTCCTCTACCTGTTTGCAAACTCGGTAATATTCCTTCATTGCAGCAGGGAGATGACACAATCGTTAGCATGCCGGGCGAAATGCTTAGCGGTATTTCGTCTGCCGTTATGTTCTCAGTTCAAATTCCGCCGAGGTCAACTTTGCTTTTCATCCTTTCGGGGTCAATTAAATAAGTACTAGTTACACACTGGGGTCGATGTAATCAACTTAATCCCTTTCTCTGTCCTTGTTTGTCCCCTCTATATTTAGCTCCCTGTGGACAATAAATAAATAAATATTTCTTCATGGCAAGAATGACAACCATTTATAAGAGTCATGCAGTGTCAAGACAAGGAAACAAACTCATGCACACACACACGATGTGCTTCTTTCAGTTTCCATCAACCAAATCAACTCACAAGGCTTTTACTCAGCCCAAGACTATAGTAGAAGACACTTGCCCAAGAGCCATGAAGTGAAAGCTAACTCAAAACCATGTAGCTGGGAAGCACACAGCCACTGCACACACTCTTACTTTCTGTCTCACTCTCACACACACCTGATTCTTTTTACAAATCACTAATAGTAAGGCAGCAAGCTGACAGAGTCATTAGCAAGCTGGGCAAAATGCCTAGCAGCACTTTGTCTTTGTTCTGAGTTCAAATTCCACCAAAGTCAATTTTGCCTTTCATCCTTTGGGGATGGGGGGGGGGCAATAAAATAAGTACCAGTTGAGCATTGGGGGTCGATGTGATCAACTTACCTCTCCCCCCAAAATTGTTGACCATCAACCAAACTTTGAAACTAATGGCGCATAAAATGACACAACCAATTTTTGCCATTTTGATCATTTGAAATGAATACATTAAAATGTTGAGTAATGTGTTTATGCTGATGACATAACATTTCAAACATTAAGAGAAACACATACTCTTTTACTTTTACTTGTTTCAGTCATTTGACTGCAGCCATGCTGGAGCACCGCCTTTAGTCGAGCAAATCGACCCCAGGACTTATTCTTTGGAAGCCTAGTACTTATTCTATCGGTCTCTTTTGCCAAACAATTAAGTTACGGGGACGTAAACACACCAGCATCGGTTGTCAAGCGATGTTGGGGGGACAAACACATATATATATATACATATACATATATACGACGGGCTTCTTTCAGTTTCCGTCTACCAAATCCACTCACAAGGCTTTGGTCAGCCTGAGGCTATAGTAGAAGACACTTGCCCAAGGTGCCACGCA
>NC_068981.1:133863581-133875821 GCF_001194135.2 Octopus bimaculoides
CTCTTTTACTTTTACTTGTTTCAGTCATTTGACTGCAGCCATGCTGGAGCACCGCCTTTAGTCGAGCAAATCGACCCCAGGACTTATTCTTTGGAAGCCTAGTACTTATTCTATCGGTCTCTTTTGCCAAACAATTAAGTTACGGGGACGTAAACACACCAGCATCGGTTGTCAAGCGATGTTGGGGGGACAAACACAAACACACGCAGTTTCTTATTTCTTTATTGCCCACAAGGGGCTAAACATAGAGGGGACAAACAAGGACAGACAAACGGATTAAGTCGATTACATTGACCCCAGTGCGTAACTGGTGCTTAATTTATCGACTCCGAAAGGATGAATGGCAAAGTCGACCTCAGCGGAATTTGAACTCGGAACATAATGGCAGATGAAATACAGCTAAGCATTTCACCCGGCGTGCTAACAATTCTGCCAGCTCGCCGCCTTTTGGTAGACAGTTTCTGTCTACCAAATTCACACTTCACACACAATCTACCATTCATTGAGAGAGAGAGAGAGAGGGGAACCCCAACCTACCTCTGCTAATTAAGTCACCATGAGAAACAAAGACAGGATGGTCAAAGCTAGAATGCCTTAGATCAAAGTTCTGTCTGATCAAGGTTAAGATTAAACAACAACCATCTAGTCTAACTAGAGTTTTTGGACATTAGCAATATAAACTTTGAACAACAAATGCTGAATCCAACAGACCATCAGTCTCCATTTGGTGTAGTAGTAATAGTAATAATAGGAAACACAACACAGTATTGCTTACCACAATGTATCTGTTTCCAAATAATGTAGAATTGACCGGATCAGATCTGTTTTAGAACGTTGCAATGGGTTGTCAATAGCTGTGTTACATAACATGGTCTAGAATATAATAAAAGAAGACAAGAGTCAATTGATAGGGATTGTATCAAATATTATATGCAAAGCACCAGACATCACCATACACAATTACTATGGAACTATAATCTCCAGCAACTGCTACAAGGAGAACCTTTTACAATGCTGCAATAACTGTATTAAAGATACATATCTATTCAAAACCAAGAAATACTATACCCCTGATTAGTTATTAACATCCTTCAATCTCCAACTATAGAATATTACTTTCATATCCTGATGGCAATAACTCATCTTCTAGATCTTATAAGTTCTCATCTTCTAGATCTTATAAGTTCTCATCTTCTAGATCTTATAAGTTCATATCTGAACAACAAATGATTTTTCCACTTAAAATACGGAAATATAGAAGTGTTGTGTGCTCAAAGTGAAAGGAACGTGCAGGTGTGGCTGTGTAGTAAGTAGCTTGCTTACCAACCACATGGTTCCGGGTTCAGTCCCACTGTGTGGCACCTTGGGCAAGTGTCTTCTACTATAGCCTCAGGCTGACCAAAGCCTTGTGAGTGGATTTGGTAGACAGAAACTGAAAGACGCCTGTCGTATATGTGTGTGTGTGTGTGTCTGTTCCACCCCACTATTGCCTGACAACCAATGTTGGTGTGTTTACATCCTTATAACTTAGAAATTCGGCAAAAATGACCGATAAAATAAGTACTAAGGCTTACAAAGAATAAGTCCTGGGGTCAGTTTGTTTGACTGAAGGCGATGCTCCAGCATGGCCACAGTCAAAATGACTGAAACAAATAAAAAATAAAAGAAAAACAAAGACACTAAGGAAGATTTGAGGTGAAGCAGTGATCTTAAAACATATCTCATGAAGGGGACAACAAAAAACTATACTGATTGGCAACACTGCCAGAGTGGACCCATCCACCCATGTAAGTATAGCAAAACATGTCAAAAGGCTGGGAGACAATATATATATATATCTACTGTCCAGTCTACATGTGATGCCTCCTCCAACTCTTTGTTATTCATCCACCTCTCTATCACTCATCTTACAATCATATCTCCATCATTCACTCACTGCATATGCTGCTGGTATAACTAAAGATCAGAGTGAGCCTTTCCTACTCACTGTACTATGCTCCCTGCATACCTAGAGAAGTTACTGAATCTATCCAGCCTTATCATCTCTCTGACAATCACTCTTTTCTTCCTGTTCCTTCTGTTATGATGCCTATGTAACAAAATAAGGTATTGGAACTATCTTTATTCAATCCCCTCCCAAACACCATCCTTATCATTATCTCTTTCGTCAATGCCAAGGTTAATGTATAAAAAACTGCATCAAACCTGCTTGTACCCTAAACACCCTACCATCACCCTATCAATATGTCCAGTCATTGTTTCCTCTCCCTCTTTGACCACTTGCTATTGCTATCTATTATTCACTCTTACTGATATCCATTTCTACCTCCATTACTATCCTGCATCCTCTCTCTCTCTCCTCCTCCTCTACTTTCTCACTCCATTCAATTTGTTTCTACCCTCACACTGTTGCTCATCAGTCTTTTCCTCCCATTGCTCTCTTCTCAGTTATGTTGCTTTGAGTGAATGAACACCTCACAGAGCAGTAAGGACTCTTTAGTTTTATGAAATATACGGCAACCTTATTATTGTTGGTGTACAGCAAAATGCACTCACTACACTCTTTAATATGGTTGTCAAACAAGTACCATAGGTTGAAAGAATGCTTTAGCCTTGTCAAGAAGATGACAACCTCTCTAGTGCTGGTGCCATGATAAAATGCATTCAGTTAACTCTGTATAATGGTTAGAAATAGGAAGGGCATCCAGCCATAGAACCCAGACCAAAACAGAGTGTACATACAAGATGTGGTCCTCCAATTCCTCTAGAATGGGCAGCAACTCTGGATAAGAACCAACTTCATCCATGCCATCACAGAAAATGAACATGTATTGATGATGTTTATGGTAATGGTAGAGTTGGTTATGATAATTATGATGATGGTGGTGATGAAATGCTAATGAAGATGATAATGATGATACGGTCTCTGACCCATTGCTGTATCATAACCTCGATTTCCTTCTATTACTATTACAACAGATTTTACTTTTTGTTTTGTTTTTGTTCAGAACTTGCTACCTACCACTCCTAACTTCTACTCCAAAGTTACTTATTGCTTCCAACCATCCCATTTTCATCTCATGTACAGTACTTCACTCCCTAATACATAAAAGCCAACAAAATTTTCATGTAGCCTTTTATTCTAACAATCACCATTCCATAGTATTCCATTCCACCTGTTTCCATAAAATGCTTAACTCCAATTCTTTAAACTTCATATTCACCACACTACTCTCATTCTTTCCTGTCAATATTCGAGACAGCACCCTGGTAGATAAAGCAATTAAGGATATGAAGCCAGGAAAAGCTCCCGGCCCATCAGGAATCACTGCTGAGATGCTTAAAACATCTGGTGGTGTGGGCTATGGCCAAGTCATCCGTATTGTAAACCAGGTAGTTCATACACAATGACTGGCATAGCAGCACCATAGTCAACTGCTACAAGGGTAAAGGTGATGCTTTAGATAGAAATAACTACAGGGGTATCAAACTGCTGGATCAGGTGAAGGTCACGGAGAGGGTCATAGCCCAACTAACTAGGGAGAGAGTCTGCTTAGATGAGATGCAGTTCGGTTGATGCTATATTCCTTGTACAGCAACTGCAGGAGAAATACCTAGCCAAAAATGAACTCCTATATTTGGCTTTTGTGGACTTGGAGAAAGCCTTTGACAGGGTCCTCGATCTCTTATCTGGTGGGCGATGGAGAAACTGGGGATTGACGAATGGTTAATAAGGGCTGTTCAGGCCCTATACAGAGATGCCGTCAGTAGGGTTAGGATTGGAAATGAGTATAGTGAAGAATTCCGGGTAGTAGTAGGGGTCCACCAAGGATCAGCCCTCAACCCCCTCTTATTCATAATAGCCCTCCAGGCAATAACAGAGGAATTCAAGACAGGTTGCCCCTGGGAACTCCTCTATTCTGATGACCTGGCCCTCATAGCAGAATCACTACCAGAACTAGAGAAGAAACTTCAAGTTTGGAAGCAAGGTTTAGAATCGAAGGGCCTTAGAGTCAATGTTGCAAAGACCAAAGTTCTAGTAAGTAGGAAGGCGAACACATCACACACCCCTTCAGGTAGGTGGCCCTGCTCGATCTGTAGAAAAGGTATAGGTAGAAACTCCATAAGATGTACCCAGTGTAAGCTATGGACACATAAGAGGTGCAGCAACATCAAAGGAAGATTAACTGGGAAGATAGCTTTCACGTGCAGCAGATGCACAGAGGCAATAAACACCACAGATGCTCAGAAAACAGACTCCATCACATGCCAGGGGAAGAAACTAGAAGTAGTTGATAGCTTCCACTACCTAGGTGACCAAGCCTGTAGTGGGGGTGGATGCTCAGAGAGTATTAGAATAAGAATCGCCTGGCAAAGTTCAGAAAGCTTCTACCTCTACTGGTGACAAAGGGCCTCTCGCTCAGAGTGAAAGGTAGATTGTATGATGCATGTGTGCGAACTGCCATGCTTCACAGCAGTGAAACATGGGCCATGACTGCAGAAGACATGCACAGGCTCGAAAGAAATGAAGTTAGCATGATCCACTGGATGTGCAATGTCAGTGTGCACACACGACAGAGTGTAAGCGCCCTCAGAGAAATGTTAGACATAAGAGGCATCACTGGTGGGGAGTGGCCTTAACATTTCTGCAGTGGAGGATGGGTCTTCTTGAGTACAGCAAACCACCAGGTATCTTGGTTTGCAAAAGAGACGTTTGCGTTGGTATGGTCATGTACTGTGGATGGACAATGAGAGCAGTATGAAGAAGTGCCACTCCCAAACATTGGAAGGAATCCAGGGCAGAGGAAGATCCAAGAAGACATGGGATGAGATGGTGAAGCATGACCTTCAAATGTTGGGCCTCACAGAGGCAATGACAAAAGACCAAGACCTCTGGAGGTATGCTGTGACTGAGAAGACCAGGCAAATAAAGTGAGTCCACTGCTGTAACCTACACCAGTGTGGCATAACCAACGCACTCAAAAGTACCTTGGATCGTAGGGTGACATGCTGTGCTTGAGGAGACCTATTGAGTCAAGTACATCAACATCAGCAATATCAAAATCAAATCAAATGGAAATTGCAGTTGTGAGCCCCGTGTCGGTAGCACGTAAAAAGCACCATCTGAATGTGGCCGATGCCAGTGCCGCTATGACTGACTTCCGTGCCAGTGGCACGTAAAAAGTACCATCCAACCATGGTCAATGCCAGCTCACCTGGCCCCTGTGCCAGTGGCACATAAAAAGCACCCACTACACTCTCGGAGTGGTTGGCATTAGGAAAGGCATCCAGCTGTAGAAACACTGCCAGATCAGATTGGGGCCTGATGCAGCCTCCTGGCTTCCCAGACCCCAGTCGAACCATCCAACCCAAGCCAGCATGGAAAACGGACGTTAAACGATGATGATGGACAAAACCTACTTTACATAAACACAAAAGATTCCATGAAAAATATTAAAGCACACAGAAGAATATACTGAAGTTGACATACCAAATTCATTTTGTTTTGTTTGATTGCATTCTTTTGACCATTCCATTCAGTAGCAACAGCTAAGGCCAAGCTTTCATTAGGAACAATGAAGACGTTACCAAGAGGTGTCCGAAGTTTACGCTTGTCGAGGTTGATTTCAAACTGACCTGAAAGACAAGAAAAAAAATAATGAAGATTTGGGAAAATCTCATCAAATACCTAAATAATAATAATTATAATTTCTAATATGGGTGCAGTGCCAGAAAGTTTGGGGAAACAGAATTAATTAAATGGACTTGGATTTTAACAGCTACTTTAATTTATCAACCTAGGAACGATAAAAGGTAACAATGACATTGGCAGGATTTGAACTCAGATTGTGAACAGTTGTAACAAATACAGGAAGAATATCTATATTGTCAACACCAAAAAACCCAAGATACCTGGTGCTTTACTGTACTCAAGAAGACCCATCCTCCACTGCAGAAATGTTAAGGCCACTCCCCACCCCGGTGAAGAGGACTGGCCTTCAAGAGACCTGTGCCGGTGACACATAAAAAGCACTCATGACAGTGCCACATAAAAGCACTCATGCTGGTGCCACTTTAAAAGCATCCAGTACACTCTATAAAGTGGTTGGCATTAAAAGGGTATCCAGCTGTTGAAACGAAGCCAAATCAGACTGGAACCTGGTACCACTTGCCAGCTCTGGTCAAACCATCCAACCCATACCAGCATGGAAAACAGACGTTAAAGGATGATGATGATGATCATGATGATGATGACAATGATGATGATACACTTACATAATTGCTCCTACCCCCACTGACTGACATGAACAAATCAGAGTTCAGCAGCCAACAAAAATAACAAAAACAGCAATTCACATTACATATACACTGCACAACAAACTGATGAAGCAATAACACCAGAGACACCATCATCATCATCATCATCATCATCATCATTTAACATTCGTTTTCCATGCTAGCATGGACTAGATGGTCAGACAGGAGCTGGCAAGGCCTGAAGCTGCACCAGGTTTCATAGTCTGTTTTAGCTCGGTTCCTATGGTTGGATGCCTACCACTTTACAGAGTGCACTGGGTGCTTTTTATGCTGCACCAGTACCAGTGATTTTTACATGACACCAGCAGCAGTGCCCTACATGGGTAAGCATTACCACAATGATTTTAGGATATTCGTTCTGTTTTTCTCTATTGTAGCTGACAGGTCATCTTGAGTACAACAATGCACCACATACCATGCCATATACTTTGTCACCTTCTTCATAAGACTCAGTGTCTTGAGACTGGCCTTCAATACTTAGACAAAAATTGTTGATGCCTTTCAGTTAAATGCAAAGAACAATAAGTAACAACATAATGCCAGCATGGCTGTGTGATTAGAAAGATTGCTCTGCAACCACATGCATGGCTTTGGGTTACATCCCATTGCATGGCACTTTGGGTAAATGTATTGTATTATAGCTTCAGGTTAACTAATGCCTTGTGAGCAAAATTTGATAGACATAGAGAAGCACATATATGTAGAGAAATTTGGCTGCTATTTCTAGCAGGCTGAGTAACTATATAGATACACCCTCAGATATTCGATAGAAATACCAGATAATCTGAGAATATTAACTGTGATGCACTCTATCCAGGAGAAAACTTATCTCACAGCCACTTAATGCTATGAAAGTAGTGAAGCATTGACCCTTAAGAAGCATTTTTTGACACAGATTTTACAGCAACAGATATGCTATAACCAGTGGTGGACTGGCTAGGTAGCCAGCTTGCCCGATGGCAAGTGGGCCCCTGTGCCATTAGAATCCATATATGGGGGAGCCTATCCCCTCAAGTCTGAGAATTTTTTATTCACTCCTGGAAGAATGCATTAATTATTTCAGCCTGGCTGTGTTTGTAGACAGTTGAAAAGAATACTTTTAACAAAAAAAAAATTTAATGATAGTATTGTAGTTGCAGGTGGGCCCCCTTAGTCTCCTGGCAACCAATATTTTTAGACCCAGTCCACCACTGGCTATAACAGTACCTAGTTTTGTGCTCTAAGTTAATGCTATGGGCGGTGGAATCAAACTTGTAATATACTGAAACAACTTTAAATATAACTTCAAATCAACAATATTCTAAATCAACTTTAACAATCTTCTAACAACACAGCCTTATACCTAAGTAAAAATCATTATTAACTGAACTATAAGAAGGGAAAAATAGATTAGAGGTAAAAAACTCACCATTATTTTGAGAAATTGTTGCAGTCTTGTAAAATTTTTTCAATTCTGTAAAGAGATAGATAAAAAAGGGAAAGCACTTAAAATTACTGATAAAGAACTCAATTTGAGATTGGGTTAAGAACAATAATTTACATAGAATAATTTTAAAACCTATACACCCAGTTTAAAATCACCTGATTTTAAAAGGAATCCATTTTAGTGCAAGGATTTAGTCCAGGTCTATGGACTGAGAATGACCCACTCCAAAAATAACTTCTTCCTTTTCCCTCACTAATTTCAGGGTCCCTGAAAAGGCACATAGACCCTACTTATCCTCCACTGACTAAACTAAACAAAATTTTTTTTTTAAATTACTTGATGGCCGCTTCACATTGAGAAGTTTGAGCCAGTTGATTAGTTTTCTTTTCATCAGCAACATCATTTAATGTTTATTTTCCAAGCTGACATGGGGTGGATGGTTTGACAGGAGCTGGCAAAACAGGAGTTGCACCAGGTTCTATAGGCAGTTTTGACCTGGTTTCTACAGCTGGATTTCCTAACACCAACCACTTTACAAAGTGTACTGGATGTTTTTTTTATGTGACACCAGCACTACTGATTTTTATTTGGCACCATCACCACTGCTTTATACATGGCACTATCACCAGTGCTTTTTACATAGCACCTGCACCTGTGCTTTGCACATGGTACCATCATCAGTGCTTTTTGTGTGGCACCATCAACAATGCTTTCTTAACTGTTAGGGAACGAAATGGGGAGGGAAAAGGTTGACAGGGTAGAGGACAGTGAATTGGCCAGATGAACAGGGCATCAGACAAAATGTTTTGCAGTGTTGGTTACATTTCTACATGTTCTGAATTTAAATCCTGACTAGTTCAAAATTACTCTTCATTTTTCTGGAGCCAATAAGATAAGCACAATTCAAGTTGTGGGAGCTAGGTAGACCATGTACTAGGGTACTGTTAACAACATTAAGACTGCCACCAAGTTCAATGAGGAATTTAACTCTTCAGCATTCAAATTATTCTGTCAAAAGTAATGCTTATTTATTCACATTGTTTTGAATTAATCAGATATTATTTTGTAGTTTTGAGATTTGATGAGGTAACTGTTAATTTTTTAGAATGATATTGTAGGGTTGATGTGACCAGTATGAACATAAAATAGGTTGAATATTTTGTCCACATATGGCTGGTTTAAATGATGAAGGATTAATGTATAAATAGATGGTCACTAAGATTCTGCCTTCAATAAATGATATTGAAGACAGTTTTATAAGATGATATAACACAAAGTTTTGGGATTTATTGTTCTTGGAAACTTCTATATGCAGTAACTTGGTTTTCAACTATTATAAAAACTGATCCAGTGCAGAAAGAGACATGTCAGTCAGTCCTGTCAGATAACTTGTGTGAGTGGTAATAGTTTGTATTAGGAAGAGCACCCACTATTAAAAAACACATCAAAAACTCAAGTCAAATCAATTTAAAACCCTAATTGCACATACAGGACTAATACCATGATAGCACTACATGGCTCAGTGGTTAGAGCATTGAGCTTGCAATCATGTGGTTGTGAGTTCAATTCCCAGGCTGGGCTTGTGTTGTGTTCTTGAGTAAGCCACGTTATTTCACATTGCTCCAGTTCACTCAGCTATAGAAATGAGTTGCAACATCACTGGTGCCAAGCTGTATTGGCCTTTGCTTTACCCTTGGACAACATTAGCGGCGTGGAGATGGAAGACTAGCATGCATGGCCAACTGTTGGTCTTCCACAAACAAGCTTGCCCAGACTTGTACCTCAGAGGGGAACTTTCTAGGTACAATACCATGGTCATTTGTGACCAAAGGGGGTCTTTACCCTTTACTGCACAAAGTAGTATAGTGGCCAAGTAGGAATATTAGACCATGTGTGAACACCCTTCAAATCACCATGTCAACTTTCTTTCTTTCAGATACAGAACCAAACGACCAAAACACCATCAGAAACTCCTCTCTCCCTGACAGACTACACCATCAATGTATGTATATAACAAATGGTAGGTTTGGAGAGATTGTGGAGATGTCATTGACTGAAGACAGTCCTGGCAACCATCTATTGATGTGTTAAATTCCTCACGAAACTTTTTGGCAATCCCAACTTTGTTAATAGCACCATAGTGCATAGTTTGTGTAGTTCCCATAACCCTGACATTTAACTGGCCCTTATTTTATTGACTCTAGAAGAATGAAGGGTAAATTTGAACTAGGCAGGATTTGAACTCAGAACAAATAAAAATGTAACTGCACACTTCAAATCTCTTTCCAATCTTTCCAGCTTTACCTTTAATTTCCCAATGAGTGAGCAACAAGCTCACTCATTGATTCCAGACTGATACTTTTTGGAAGATCGTAAAGGTTGCTATGTTCGTGTCTATTTCATTACCTGAGTATGTATATCAATGTGTTCATTCACATATTAAAGTCACTTGTACTGGTTTTCTTAAGAGACATAAGATTATATACAATTGTAGCTATAGCAATGAAGTGAAAATGTTGAAAGAGATAATCGAAAATAGAGTTTGCATCTATTACGTTTTAATTTATTTTTAACTAGTCATAGAGAACCTATATTGTAATGGAATAGTAAAGAGGAGTTGTGATATTTTTACTTTTGCCGGTCAAGAACATTGGTTTCAAATGGGAAAAACACGTTTTCGCAGTTCTACAGCAAATGAAAGACATGAAGGATGTCCTTCACCAGAGTTGTTACGATGAAACTAAATCTGGGGGCTGTTTTAGCGATCCCTGATTAAATCCTTAAAAATAAAACACAACTCCAAAAGCTGTCTCTCTTCTAACTAGTCTAACACTGAAACAACGAAATCATAATAGTTGTTTAGCATAAGGTTAATAGTGAGCAACAGGCCTATGATAAACAGCATTTCAGTTGTTACCATCCCGACTTCCTAGGAATATCTAAAACTATTTTATCTAATGTGTCATGCTTTTCCTTTTTTCTAAGACAATAAGGGGTGTGATTTGAGGGATATTTGGTAAGATCTTTAACAGGACAGGCAACCACATAGAGGTTCCCTAATATAATTGTAGGTTTGTGTTTTGCTAAAACAAGCAGCGTTACACATGTATAAACATTAGGTTTTCTAACTATATAAATAGATCATCAAACACGACTGTTACAAGCCGACTGAGGGGTCAAGGACACAGCAATGACGAAGATATAATAAACTTTTAAACCGTGTCTAACGACAAACACAAAATTTGATCGAGGACAATATACAAATATTCGAAACCCTATATATATATATATATATATACACACACACACACACACGATAGTTAAGAGTGCAAGTACTTTAGATAACAAGGCAAGGCTCGCTTAACAGGTTACTAGGTTTCGATTCCAGATTAAGGATATTTCAGTTCCCATGCACTATTTCCTGGAAAGGGCTTGAATGTCATGATTTCCCTATTTCCTTCTTACTTTGAATGTATCCCCATAAAACCAAAAGTCAAGAAAGCAATATTTACAAGTTTTTAGAGAACCAAAGACGATCAACGTAAAAGTGTATTAAAATTTCTTTTTAAGAGAACGATAACAGCGCAGAAATAATTTTAGTACAGGAGTCACTATACCTTTCGAGTGTAATTTCCTAGTAAATACAGTGTTTATGGCATTAGAGAGAGGAAATTTCTTGAGAAAGGGATGAAACCGTTGCAAAACACCGTTAGCGGCAGCAGAAGCCATGTTGAAAAAAAGAATAAGCAAGTTGGTTTGTAAAGTATCATTTAATTGGTTAATCAGGCCGGAAGTAGGCGTAGTAACCAATTGATGTTGGCGTTACATAGCAGGCGTAAAAATCTTCTAAGTGGAAGACGTTCATTCTTCCGTGTTTATGGTGTAAGTAAACAAACCTAGCAAAGTGCTTCTAAAAAAAAATGCCGCAAAATATCATAGACCCTCCACCGCCCGAAAACCATCATCTTGCTGGAATGCCCACAAATCTTTTATACAACGGCTCTCGATTCAACGGACATCAAAAAAGCAAAGGCAATTCATACGATGTTGAAGTGGTTTTACAGGTGAGAACGATAAGTTACTGACTAAATCTATCTTATTCTGCCGAACAATCTGGTTTGTTTTAGCATAAACCTTTTGCCTGTTTCCTCCTATATCATAGCAATCGCATTATTACAGCATCTGCAGTTTACGTTCACCACTGCATCATTTGCTCTCCGATGTAATTTGAAATGATAAATTCTATGTAAATGTCAGCTGTCTCTAACATCATCGTTTTTCTTTCTCTCTTTCTCTCTCCGCACACACATACATACACACATTATATATATATATATATATATATATATATATATAATACATACTTTTGTGTTTTTGAATTTGTTCTCGATTATTCTTGTTTTCAATGTTTTTGGTCATCTTATTGAATTAGAAATATGTACTGTGTGTGTGTATGTATATATATATATATATACACACGCAGACACATATATATA
>NC_068981.1:133875917-133892133 GCF_001194135.2 Octopus bimaculoides
TATATATATATATATATATATATATATGCATGTATATGTGTGTACGTAGTCACAGTCTGAGTAATGTGAATTTGAAAATACAGGATCAGTAATCGCGAAATGTCTGTTTCCTTTCCTTGTTGCTTTTATGAATAAATTTGCTTTGGATTGTTATCAACACTGTCTCAGATGATGTTCACGAGTTGTAATGATAATTATCCTAAGTGTGTCCTGTGATACGATCGTCCTTCATGTCACAGTATCTCATATCAATGTGATGTCTGTCCATTGAAAAAAGGCATTAATAGACATCAGCATGTGTATCTCTCTCTCTCTATATATATATATATATTTAAACATTCTCATATATATATATATTAGAATGTTTAAAGCTGTCATTTGCTCAATGTTTTTTAAAACACCGTTGATGGATTGGTTCTGTTTAATAAATGCACAACTGTACCAGTTATGTAGCTGGAGGTGAAGACTGTAGATTAGAAAATGTTAATCTCACGGAAAACCGTTTTCAAAACTTGGCTTCGACTCCCTTCTATAGGAGCTGTATCACTTCACGATTTTATTATTATTAGTTTAAATAATGCGACTATGCCTCATGGAAAGATTCATGTTTATCACATTTACATGAGATAAATTAGTTTTATCATGTGTATGGAAATCTAGAACATACCTCGTATTTATAAATCTTTCGTTCGTCTTTTACCTGTAGCACTCTACCTGCTGATAGTTGCTTGTTTAGCCTATCAAATTTCTAGACTAGAACTTTGTAATAAGCAGATATTTTTCTCTCTTCTGAGAGAGTTTTTGTTTGTTTGTTTTTTAACCTTTTTTAAAAAATGATTTCGCGGGTAATTAAGTGTGAGCCGGTTTCGTTTATAACTTGCACTTTGAACAAAGTGGGGGTAGGAGTCACGACGCGATCGCTCGACTTGCTAGAAATTGCAACCAAATTTTCCTGAAAATCACACCGTACTATTCTAAATAGAATTGACACATTGGAATGTGTGATCCAGGGTTAACACTTGAAAAAATAATTATTATTATGGGATTGTTACCGCTTAAAGACTTATCAACAAAGGTCACCTGATTTGGGCCTGACCTGAATCAGGACAATAATTCTTACATAAACTGAGTTGGTCTCTCTCTCTCTCTCTCTCTCTCCCTCTTTCTCTCTCCCTCTCTCTCTCTCTCTCAGCAACATACTGGGTGTACTTTTCTTGAATATTAAAATTTACTTCATCGATCCGATCAGAGTATATTACTTTTTACATTCACAAAATGTTTACACATAATTTTTTGAAACACTTATTAAAAATATAAATTAGAGTAGAATACTTCCGGCAAGAGAGAAAATTTTCTCACTGTTTGGTAGATTATTTATTAAGTTTTCCTCGTGTGTGTGTGTGTGTTCATTTAAGCCTTCCATGCTTGCATAGATTAGAGCGGGTTTTGTGGAGGCAGATTTCTTCAGCTGAGTGCCCTTCCTGTCATTAACACTCACCTGTTTCCAAGCAAGGTAATATTTTCTCATAGCTAGACATGTTTTTTTTTGTTTTGTTTTTTCATGGAAGACTGACAACAAACAACCTCGCTTGTATGACGATGATGCTCATTTACAACCATCACGCAATGCCTAAACAAGGGTACACATAAACACACACATACACGTACGCACAAGTGTGTGCATACATACGTACAGTGGGCTTCTTTCAGTTTCCCTCTACTAAATCCACTCACGTGGCTTTGGTTGACTTGGAGCTATAGCAGAAGACAAGGTGCCACGCAGTGAGATTTAACCCTTTAGCATTCAGATTACTGTGTCACCTGTAATATTTATTCACATTGCTTTGAATTAATCTTGCATTATCTTCAAGATTCCAATGATGTGATTATTTAGTTTTAGAATGACATTGTAGATTGAGGTGTGAGAGACCAGATTCAGTCAGTTTGGACATAAAACAGATAGAATATTTGGGCCAGATTTGGCTGGTTTAAATACTAAAGAGTTAACCTCTCTTAGATGGTAAACAACTTCTTAACCACACAGCCTCATCTCCTTCAGTTTGTGTGTCATCAGCATCATTATCATCATATAACGTCCGTTGTCCATGTTGGCATGGGTTGGATGGCTTGACCAGAGCTAGCAAGCTGGAGATCCGCACCCTATTTCCATAATAACATGTTTCAGTAGAATATACCAAAAGGAACTACCAAAATTTTTGAGTAGAATTTTAGTAGGATATTCATTCTCAAGTAAATAAAAAAAGACTTACTGAAAGTGCAATACAGGAGGATTGAACTTGAAAGCACACAGCTACAAAGCAAACTTCTTAACAACGCAACCAAAAGTTTCCTATCAGACCACTCCATTTAAAACATTCTTATCCCAGTAGTATAGTCGTGAGGGTGGCACTTTTCGGTTTGCTGTATAAGCCGTATTGCTCCCAGAATCAGGAGGAAAACGCATGGGCTGCTCTGGGTGGCACACATTCTAACTACTCTGCTATCTCTTCCTTCTGTGCATTGATCACTTTTCTATCATACAGATAACACCATCCTCACTTTTCTTTAATCTCCTACATTACACTTAAACACTTCAGTGTTTGCACTGCTTTCATGGAAATACTTCAGTAGGAACAACACAACCAGTTCTCCTTTGACAGTACTTAGACATTTACTACACAAACAAGGAGACAATCTTGCAACACTGCACTCACTCTATTCATGAACAACACTTAGCTACAACTAGAAGACTAGCCTTCTTCTTCAAAACAAGAAAAATTATTGTCCTGAAAAGTAGCTAACTTTCTGCAAAGCTCAAATTAAACCCACAATGTTGTATTGTTCATATATCTGTGGTGGTGTTGCTATTACAAACATAAACATCCTAGACAACATAGTAATTTATCTAATTGACAGATTCACTTATCACCAGCATACCACAATCATTTGCTCACAGACCATTGTTTTATCTTCCTGCCTGTTCTACTGCTATTATAATGCCTTATACCAGTGGTTCCCAAACTTTTTCATGCTGCCACCCCCTTGGCACCCAGACCACATACCTAACGCCCTCCACCAACTCACCACCACAAATATAGACCATTTTCTGCAACAAATTCAAAACAACTGTATTCCACAAATAAAACCTAACCTAATTAACCCATTGTTTTTACATTTGTTGCCTCCACTTCAGCACCCTACTGAATCTTTTCACTTCCGCAAGGGGCCACTACCACACCACTGCCTTATACTCTACAGAATTAGCTATCTACTTATACCCTACTCCTGCTCCCTCAACACACCTATTTCTCCTCTTCTTATGTCCCTATAGCCCCTCACTCTCAGACTGCACACTAAATACAGTCATTCCTCTCCAAAATCTCAACCCTGTAGAATTGCCTCTCGGGCAATGTTTTACTACACAAATGTCACTTTGCTGATGTTTCAACCAAATACTCTCTGAGTGAAAGAACTTAGCTATGAATGTATGCTAGATGCTGCATTTCCACTTCAAAAGAACTAATATAAAAACACTAAAGAATAATTCACTCTGTAAAATAGTCAACTCTGTAAAGTTGTTGGTGTTAGGAAGGGCACCCAACCATAGAAACCATGCCAAAGTAAACAGTGGATCTTAGTGCAGTCCTTTAGTTTATCAGCTCCTTATCCATCCAACCCATGCCAGCATGGAAGACGGATGTTAAATGATGATGATGACAAATAATTATCTTCACCATCAACGTTGCCTTTCATCCTTTTGGGGGTCGATAAATTAAGTACCAGATGCATACTTGGGTTGATCTAATCAACTGACACCCTCCCCCAAAAAAATTCAGGCTTTGTGCCTAGAGTAGAAAAGAATTATCATTACCGTTTAATATCCATGTTCCATGCTGGTATGAGTTGAACCATTTGACAGGATCAGATGAGGGTCCAAGGACTACCTCATACTCTAGTGTCAGTATTGGCATGATTTCTACACCTGGATACCCTTCCTAATGCCAATCACTTTACAGTGTGTATTGGATGCGTTTGTGTGTGTGTGTGTGTGTCACTGGCACTAATGAGGTCACCATGCAGCTCACAAATCTGCAAAACCCAAAGAAGAAGGAGGAATGTCTTTATGCTAGATGGGAGTTAAGATGTGAGAGAAGGAAGTGGAATAGAGGAGCTACATGGAGAAGAAAGTGTTGTAGCGGCGCTACATGGCTGCTCACATTTAGGGGAGAAGTGAGAATGAATCAGTAGTAGCTGCAAAGAGGTAAATAGTAGTGTAGTGTTGAGATGTCTAGGTGCTACCTCAAGGGATGATGTGAGTGGTGACAGAGAAGCTAAGAGTGCAAATGTGTAGGGCTTACAAGAGTAAATGATGGGAGTAAGAGATAGGAAAAATGGGAGAGGAAAAGTAGGCAACATCTGTAAAGATTGGGTTGGGCTGAAGAGTGGCTGGACAGAAAGATAGATATGGGGAAGGGAGATGGCCAGTGATGCAGGAGTTGGAGAAGATACAGGAATGCAAACAACAGGATAGTAATGATGGTACAGTTGGCAGGAGATGGAGACGAAATGACATGTTTAGGTTGGCTACAGGAGAGAGGGAGAAAAACAGAGAGGCATAGTGCATAAGGAGAGATAATTTGGTGGTCCAGTGGTGGGAGAGGGGATGATACAAAGTTGTGTTAGGTGCTATGTTAATATAATGAACTTGTATACAGTATTCAGGTGCTCGACAACTCATCAGAAAAAGTAACCAAAATTGTATGGGAAATGAACTGTGAATGAGTCTTTAAAAAAAAAAACACGGGGCAAGGAGCATCAGATGTTGGTGAATTTCAGGAAGCAGGAAAGTTTTGAAGAATGTAGTGTCTCAACAGCTAACAACTGATGCAGGTAGTTTATTCCATACTTCAGTAATTCTGAGTTCAAAATTTGCCATGGTCAACTTTACCTTTCATCCTTTCAGGGTTGATAAATTAAATACCAAACAAGTACTGGTGTCGATGAAATCAACTAACCCCCTCCCCCAAAATTTCAGGCCTTGTGCCTATGGTAGAAATGAATATTAGATATGGCCATAAAGCTTGGCAGATCTATAGTCTTATCCCTCATGCTAGGTGCAAATAAATAGTAGATAGAATAATGCTTGTTGTGGTGTGTAAGTTCAGTACAGTTTAGAAATCTATTGTGCATCAAAGATAGGCTCATGTAAGAGAAACAATTAAAATGGTATGGACACCCATCCTAGCATGGAAATGGACATTAAATGATAAGAGGAGAAATATTTGAGGAAACAGCAATGTGAATTAATAATGAAAAGTAACCAGAGTGAGAGTAGATCAAAGCAGATTTTTAATGACACATAAACCCACATATGTCTATTGTATAGGATTTTGAGAAAATGCTCAATAACTCAACTTACTATTATGTTTTTTATCATAGCTTTATATTAACAAACAACAGCAGTCTTTTGTGAAGCACATTCCTAAAATAGTTTCTCAACTAATTCTGTTTTATCAATACTTGTTATGTAGCCAATGTAGAATAATATTTTACTTATAAACTTTGTTAATAGGATCCTTTATATAATAGCAGTGCGTTGGGTGAATGAGTTAGTCAGACAAAATACCTTGTGGTGTTTAATTACATACCTCTACATGAAGGTTGAGTTTTACCTTTCATTCTTTGTGAAATAATAAAGTACCAGTAAAATACCATCTTTTATCTTTTACTTCTTTTGGTCATTAGACTGTGGCCATGCTGGGGCACCACCTTGAAGAATTTTTAGTTGGATGAATTGCTCTCAGTACTTTTTTTTTTTTGTCAGCCTGGTATTTATTCTATTGCTCTCTTTTGTTGAACTGCTAAGTTACAGGGACATAAACACACCAACACCAGTTGTCAGGTTGTGGTGGGAGGCAAACACAGACACAAAGACACTCATAGATATATATTTATATAACAGACTTCTTTCAGTTTCCATTTTCCAGATCCACTCACAAGGTTTTAGTCAGCCCAAGGCTATAGCAGAAGACACTTGCCCAAGGTACCATGCAGTAGTACTAAACCCAGAACCTTGTGGTTAGGAAGCAAGCTTCTTACCACACAGCCATGCCTGCTCAGGATAATCAACCGTTTTCCTTCTATCAAAAATGTGTCACCTTTTGCCTAAATGAGAAAACAGTATTATTGTTCTCAATGAGTATAGTTCTGAAGAGATTCCTTACCACCTTTAACCCATTTGATACCAACCTGGCTGAAACCGCATCTGGCTCTGTAGTACAAATGTCTTGTCTTCATAAGTTCTGAATTAAAATTTTCCACCAAACCATAGTCACAATTTATGTTCCTAACACTAGCTTAATGATAACTAAGTTATTTTTACTAAATACTTTGTTGCATTTAAAATTAATTAAAAGAAACACAGAGCATCTCAAAATAAATACGGTAACAAAAGGGTTCAGGGGCATTTAAGAGCCATAAAGTGGATGGCGAACAATACATTTATTTTAAATTTCATTGTGTTTGTATGATTATGAAGCTTGCTTCCCAGCCATATTGTTTTAGGTTCAGTCCCACTACAGGGTAGTTTGGCATAGTGTCTTCCACTATAGCCCCCCCCCCCCAGGTCAACCAAAGCCTTATGAGTGGATTTTGTAGAGAGAAAACGAAAGAAACGCATTGTGTGTGTGTGTGTGTTCTTTTTGAGTTTGCCCTTCACTATTGTTTGACACCTGGTGTTAGTTAGTTTAGGTCCCTATAACTTAACAGTTTACCCAAAGCAATCAATAGAATAAGTACCAGATTTAAGAATAAGATTTGTTCGACTAAAGTTCTTCAGGGTGGTACCCCAGCATGGGCAGAGTCCATTTACTGAAACATGTAGAAGATAGAAGAGTAAAAGTTGGTTGTTAGTATGTGTCCAAATGTTTTAGGTAGAAATTCAGTAAGAAAGGTTGAATAAGACTTTGCCTGAAATTATATAAAAATTAATATATTGTGTAAAATTGTCAATTTATTGATCCAAGCAACTTATGTACGTCTTTACTCTCAAAATACAGAGAGAAAAATCAATCAATAAGAAAAATGTTTTCAGATTATGTGTCTGTGTATGAGAAAAAAAAATCAGATATTGAGTGGAGCAATATGTCAATAAATACCTAAAGGTTGAACTCAGAACGAGATGGTTGGGTGCAACATTTTGGATGCTGAGGATTTAACACGGCTGACTGGAAATTCAGTCCGATTTAGCCACAGTACTTTTTGAGTACACACACACACATATATACACATATGCAGCAATATACACCTACAGATAGAAAGAGCGAGAGAGAGGCATTACAATTTATTGACATGATTGATATAGACACTTTCTCGCTTCTCATACATATAGATAAATATACTCACACACATAACTTTTTTTTTTTTTTATCCTTTAGCTCCAGCAAAGCTATTCCAGACATACCTAGGACTGTGGAGTTTGTATGCAAAATTATTGACTCTGACTCCTCAGTTTTTGTTACCTCTGGTTCTGACTCCTCAACTTGTAATTAGAATAATTGTACATTCTTTATGTTGATTAATAGTATACAACTTACATGACCAAAGTAGGTTACTTTTTATCACTATTAACCCATTACCTCCCATAATTCTATTAACTGGAATTTTTTTATGAAACTTTGATTTCTAGCATAAAACAGCCTTAGAAACACGCTGGAATGATCAAAATAACATTTCAAAATAACATTTTAAATAGAAATAAGCGAGACATTGGGTGAAAAATTAGCAAACCTCATTTGAATATCAGAGAAATATACCTGGTAGATATAGCAAAAAGGTTAGATATGTGTAAATATTGACAGATAATTACGAAATTTGTAATTTTTAAGTGATCTCATATGAGATCACTGGTGCGTAATGGGTTAAAGTTTACATTTAAAGGTTATAGCTGTGATGTTATATTATCTATCAAAGAACTTTCACTTGATAATAACCCTTCGGCATTTAAACTGGCCCAAATATTCTACCTGTTTTATGTTCAAACTGGCCAGATCTGACACCTTGCACCTACCCTACAATGTCGTTCTAAAAATAAACAATCATACCATTAAAATTTCAAAGCTATGAGATGATGCACAATTAATTCAATACAATGTGAATAAATAAACATTACATTTGATGCATGGTTTAGTGGTTAGGGCATTCAGCTCATGATCGTAAGGTCATGAGTTCAATTCCCAGCGACACGTTGTGTCCTTGAGCAAGACACTTTATTTCACGGTTTCTCCAGTCCACTCAGCTGACAAAAATGAGTAGTACCTGTATTTCAAAGGGTCAGCCTTGTCACGCTGAATCTCCCTGAGAACTAAGTTAAGGGCACACATGTTCATGGAGTGCTCAGTCACCTACATGTTAATTTCACGAGCAAGCTGTCCCATTGATCGTATCAGCTGGGACCCTCGTCATCGTAACCGACAGAGTGCTCCTACTCCTACATTTGGCAGAGTAATCTGAATGTTAAAGGGTTAAACATAAACACAATGGGGGTTAATCTCACTTTGCAACCACGTAGTTTTGGGTTCAGTCCCATTGTGCAGCACCATGGGCAAGTTTGTCATTGTCCCCACCACCACTTGACAACCATTGTTGGTTTGTTTACATCTCCATAACTTAGTGGTTCAGCAAAATGAATTAATAGGATAAGCACCAGACTTTAATAAAAAATAAGTACTTGGGTCAATTTGTTTGACCGAACCCTTCAAGGAAGTGCTCCAGCATGGTCACAGTCCAATAACTGAATCAAGAAAAAGATAAAAGATAAAGAGACACTACATCTATTGAAGAGGGATTAAATAAAAAAATCCATATCCAAAGTTTACTAATCTTAAAACCAGAATTGCTTCTACTAGGCCCTCTTTCATTGGAGCCATTAAATCTAATTTGAATATTTTCAAATTAGTAATTTTGAAATTAATCAAATTAGTACCTGTGAAATTGAAAGTTTTAGTGCGTTATATTACATTTTACATTTCTTCCCAACTGCATGGTTTCAGGTTCAGTCCCACCGCGTGGCACCTTGGGCAAGTGTCTTTTGCTATAGCCCCGAGCCGACCGAAGCTTTGTGATTGAATTTGGTAGGCAGAAGTTTACTGCCGTGTGTGTATATGTCTGTGTATGTGCTTGTGCCTCTCTCCCATAGAGAGAGAGAGAGAGAGAGAAAAAGATTTCAATTTATCATGCAATACTCAGTTTAATTATCAATCTTTATGTCAACCCCTGATATTTTTCGTTATGGAATCGATGAAGCAAAGCTTCATACTTTTACAAGTACAATGCATTAACCCTTTTGTTATTAAACCCCGTGAGACTGCCCTTGGTTTTGTTATGCAAACTCTCTGTTTTAAAATGATTTAAATTTTAAAAATCTTCCATCAAAATTTCATGGAAATTTATGTTTCAAACATCAGATTAATAATGACAGAATTATTTTACTAAATTCTTAATTATTTTCAAAATTAATTAAAAGAAAGGCAGTGTATGTCTACAGAAATATGATAATGAAATAGTTAAATATATTGGTTTCAAATTTTGAAACAAGGCCAGCAGTTTGGGGGAATGGGTTAAGTTGACTAAATTGACCCCAGTGCTCTACTGCTAGTTATTTTATTGACCCCTAAAGGATGAAAGCAAAGTCAACACCAACAGAATTTGAACTCGGAGCATAATGACAGATAAAATGCTACTGAACACTTTGTTCAGCATGCTAACAATTCAGCCAGCTCACCACCTTAAAAGGGTTTAAATATTTTAACCCCTAACTTAACTATTTTATATTCTTCTTTGAAAAGTTAAACACATACCCTTTTCTTGACATCTATTCTTTCTTTTTCTTTTATTCTTTTGCTTATTCTTTGTAAGCCTGGTACTTCTTCTATTGGTCTCTTTGTTAAACCACTAAGTTACAAGGACATAAACACACCAACATCGGTTGTCAAGTGATGGTGGAGGGGAAACACAGACACACAAACACACACACACACATATATACGATGGGCTTCTTTCAGTTTCCATCTACCAAATCCACACACAAGGCTTTGGTCAGCCCGAGGCTATAGTAGAAGACACTTGCCCAAGGTGCCACACAGTGGGACTGAACCTGGCACCATGTGGTTGGAAAGCACACTTCTTACCGTACAGCTGTGTCTGCGTTTGCAGTTCTATATGAACTTTTGGAGAAGAATGCTTTCAAGAATAGTTCATAAAATACTGGTTTCACATTTTGGCACAAGGCCAGCAATTTCAAGGAAGGAAGAAGTTGATTACATTGACCCCAGTGTTCAACTGGTACTTATTTTATTAACCCCCAACAGGAGAAAAGGCAAAATCGACCTCGACTGAATTTGAACTCAGATTGTAAAGATGTGTGAAATGCCACTAACCATTTTGCCCTGTATACATTGTATTATAGGCACAAGGCCTGAAATTTGGGGGAGGGGGATAATCAATTACATCGACCCCGTAATTTGAACTCAGAATGTAGCAGCAGATGAAATACCAATAAGCATTTCACCCAGCATGCTAACGACTCTGCCAGCTCCCCACCTTTTGCTCAGTATACTTACGATTCTGCCAGATTGAAGCCTTAGTTTGTAGAAATATTAAGTTTAATTCAATATGAACTGGTCATCATCATCACCATTTTGATATTCACTTTTCCATGCTTGCACCGGTCAGATTTTCTAAAGCAGGATACTCTTCCTGTTGCTAATCCTCACCTGTTTCTGAACATGGTCATATGTCCTTTAATTCTTCAAATATGACTACCTCAATGACCAGACATCTTTACATCTTTACTGAAATCGAAATCGAACTAAATTCGACGACTGGCACCCATGCCAACGTCGTCTCCTTCATTGGACACAAAACTCAGCTTGCGAAGACTTATTGGGGCAAGCGAAAGCGAAATCGGGATAGCACCTGTGCCCAGCGTTGCCTTTCTGGCACTTGTGCCCGTGACATGTGTAAGGATTTTCGTGCGAGATCATTGCCAGTGCCCCTGGAGTGGCTCTTGTGTGGGTGGCACATAAAATACACCATTTTGAGCGTGGCCATTGCCAGTACCGCCTGACTGGCCTTCGTGCCGGTGGCACGTAAAAGCACCCACTACACTCTCTGAGTGGCTGGCGTTAGGAAGGGCATCCAGCTGTAGAAACTCTGCCAGATCAGATTGGAGCCTGGTGTAGCCATCTGATTTCACCAGTCCTCAGTCAAATCGTCCAACCCATGCTAGCATGGAAAGCGGACGTTAAACGATGATGATGATGATTGATACGATTAACTGAACAGCCTGCTTGTGAAATTAATGTGCGAGTGGCGGATCACTGCACTCTTCAGACATGCACATCCTTAACCCTTTAGCATTTAAACCAGCCATATCCAGCCAAAAGTATTCTGGCTGTTCTATGTTCAAACTGGCCGGATCTGGTCTCTCACACCAACCCTACAATATCATTTTAAAAATTAACAGCTACCTCATCAAAAGCTTATAGCTACAAGATAATGCATGATTAGTTCAAAACAATGTGGGTAAAAAAGCATTAATTATGGCAGAATAATGTGAACACTAAAGGGTTAATGTAGTCCTCAGGGAGATTCACTGTGACATGGAATGTAACAAGGCTGGCCTTTTTAACTGGCTTCAACCATCAAATTACAGCTCAAAAATATGCCCTAACCCACAGCAGCCATTTCAAAGTGTTGATTCACTTGAAGTTGAGAAACTGATTTCAAATTCTTTTATTTCTTTCTACTGTGACCGAGTAACAACGCTATTTTCTAACTCTTAAAAATAACTAACTTTATTTTTCCGACAGCGTGCAGCAGACCTGCAAAGTACACAACTCACACTCTCTCTCTCTCTCTCTCTCTCTCTCTCTCTCTCAGACACACACACACACTCTCTCTCTCTCTTACACACACACACACTCGCACACTCATACACACACAAATACACACTTTTACACACACACACTCTCTCTCTCTCTCACACACACTCACACAAATACATACTTTTACACACACTCACACACTCTCTCTGTCTCCCTCCTCTCTCTCTCTCTCTCTCTCTGGCTGGCTGGATGATGAACAACAAGCTGTTCACTACAAATGGTTTTTACATTTCCTTTTCACTTCTGTTTCTTTCTCAGATTGAATGACAGACATACCAGTCAGTTGCATATTATAAGAGTGTCTACTGTCACTACCACCACCACCACCACTACTATTAATTTGTATTTCTGTTGCTGTAGTTAAAAGCTAGTGTTAACATGTTTAAAGCAATGAGCATAAAAAGATCTAATTAAAATTAATTATATGATGAGTAAAAGACATATGCTCAATGACTACTATTTATTTTAATCATTTAATACAATTATGGGAAACAACTTAAGATATATTTCAGTCTTATTAAACCTCATTATCATGCTTACTTAAATATTGGTTTCACATTTTGGCACAAGGCCATAAATTTCAGGAAAGGGGATTGAGTTGATTATATCGACCCCAGTGTTCAACTGGCACTTATTTTATTGACCTTGAAAGGACAAAAAAAACAAAGTAGACCTCAGTAGAATTTGAACTCAGAACATGAAAATGGATGAAATGCTGCTAGGCATTTTGCCCAGCAGGCTAACAATTCTGCCAGCTTGATGCCTTAATGCTTGCTGGAATATTGATAAGAGAATCATTATATAAATGTACAATACTGTATATGAGTAGATGTGAAATATATTTTAAAATAAATGACAAATGTTTATTATTGCTATACCTCTGCTTAACCCATTACCTCCCATAATTCTGTCAAATGGAATTTTTTTATGAAACTTCTGATTTCTAGCATAAAACGGCCTTAGAAACACGCTGGAATGATCAAATTAACATTTCAAAATAACATTTTAAATAGAAATAAGCAAGATATTGGGTGAAAAATTAGCAAACCTCATTTGAATATCAGAGAAATATACCTAGTAGATATAGCAAAAAGGTTAGATATGTGTAAATATTGACAGATAATTAACGAAATTTGTAATTTTTAAGTGATCTCATATGAGATCACTGGTAGGTAATGGGTTAACTGGGCTATAGTCATCAATAGCTAATTAGCATATAAGTAGATGCTTTTTATATGGTACTGGCACTACTAGTAACCTCACAAGTGTTGGAGCCTTGGAAAATTTACTCAGTACATTCTATGAGACGGTTTGCATTAGGAAGGACATCCAGTCATAGAAACTATGCCGAAGCAGGTGTTACAGCTTGACTCAATCCCCTGGATTATCAACTCGTGTCAAAACATCCAACCCATGCCAGCATGGAAAATGAACATTAAACAATGATGATGTGGTGCAACCGGATAGGTTTTTACAAAAACTAATGACATCGAACTTGTAAAGAGAAATTGCAAACAAAATAATTAAAAGAATTAAATAGTTGGAAAATATTTACAATTAAGACTTCCTCCATATTTTTTTTTTCTTTATGATGGAAAATGGGAAGCTTTTGTCCCTTCAGGTTCACTAATTGGAACTAGCAAGAGAGCTTATATGTGACTGTTCAATGCTTAGCCTGCTAAAATAGTAGCCAAGTCTCCCACAGATTACAGCCTACTGCCTTAAGCAAAAGAGGGAGACATTGAATGTTGTAGTTCATGATACTTGGTGCCTCATAAAAAGTTACCGTATCAGGACAATTACCCCTCTCCCTTGGTTAATTACCCCCTTTCCAATATATTAAGAAGTTTTAAATCATCATCTGTTGTCCTCAGGGGTCATTGTCCTTGGGAGGTTATTCTCCATGGGGGATGAATGTCCTGGACTCAAAGTTACACTTTTGATAATAGATTGATTCAAAATATAACCTCAAATGTAAGCACTACACCTCTGTCCATCTCTTTTCATTACTCTGTAATGGTGAATTGGTCATCACATTGTCTTCAACTAGCAGCTCTTGTTTGGTTGACAATTTTAACCAAACACAAGCTAAATCTATACACTGGTTTTTATTATATCTTTTTTTATATTAACCCTTCCGGGTTGCATCCCTTTTTAGATATTTGTATGGACTAGTGTCTCTAAGTCACATGTTTGTGTGTACCTTAGACTACATTATTCAAAGTATCCTCTTTCATAGGTACATAGATACTTATTGATCCTTTCTGTCCCCTTTTACCCTGTTCCAATGAGTTGTTGTGCACTTGAGCACTGTTTATAACAATCTCATCATCATCATCATTATTTGAAAGGTGGTGAGTTGGCAGAATCATAAGTGCGTCAAGTAAAAGGCATTTCGTCTGCCTTTATGTTCTGAGTTCAAATTCCGCCAAGGTCAACTTGGCCTATCGTCCTTTCAGGATCAATAAAATAGGTACCAGTTGAGCACTGGGGTCGATGTGATTGACTAAATCTTCTCCCAAAATTTCAGGCCTTGTGTCCATAATAAGAAAGAGTTATTATTATTACTTTGCCTTTCATCCTTTTGGGTTCGATAAATTAAGTACCAGTGAAACACTGGGGATCACTGCAATCAACTTGTCTCATCATCATCATCATCGTTTAACGTCCACTTCCAAGCTGGCATGGGTTGGATGGTTTGACTGAGGACTGGCAAGCCAGGGGGCTGCACCAGGCTCCAATCTGATCTGGTAAGGTTTCTACAGCTGGATGCCCTTCCTAACACCAACCACTCTGATAGTGTAGTGGGTGCTTTTTAGGTGCCACCAGCATGGGAGCCAGTCAGGCAGCACTGGCATCAACCCTGCTCAAATGGTGCTTTTCACATGCCACCAGCTAGGGACCCAGTTAGGCAGTACTGGCATCGACCAGATGCTGACATCCGTGCTGGTGGATGCTCATATGGTGCTTTTTACCTTCCACCAGCACGGAAGCCAGTCCAGTGGAACTGGCATCGACCACACTCAAATGGTGCTTTTTACGTTCCACCAGCACGGGTGCCAGTCAGGCAGTACTGGCATCACCCACAACAATGATTTCACTTGACTCAACAGGTCTTCTCAAGCAGAGCATATTGCCTAATGATTGTAGGGTACTCTTAAATGGACTGGTTATGCAACACTGGCATAGGTCTCACTTGGCTTGCCAGGTCTTCTCAAGCACATCCTCCTACAAAATTTCATGCTTTTGCCTGTAGTAGAAAGGATGATGATGATGATGATGATGGTGATAACATTTATTTTACATGTTAGTATTCATAACAGTCAGTAGTGTAAAATACATTCAAATATTGATTTCTTACATTAGTATAATGCTAGAAATTCGGTGGGAGGGGAAAGGAACAGTCAATTATATTGAGCCAGTACTTGACTGGCACTTCACTTTATCGATCTCAAGAGAATGAAAGGCAAATATCAGGCACAATTTTGTTTTCAAAACAATTTATCTTTCACTCTCATATTCAAAATAAATTTCTTATAATCGTGTAATGGAATGAAAGTGTGGATTACATCAAGTTTAACCTTCCATCTTTAATGTTACTTCTGTTGGCATTTAATTTGTGTTATAGTATTGGTTATATTCAAGAACTGATTATGAATTTTATATGAATATGCTCTACACTGTAGCATAATAGCAACTTAACAAATTATATATATGTGTGTGTGTGTGTGTACATGCCTATATATCATATATACATATATATCAATATATATATATATACATGTACACACACAAACACGCAAACATATGTATATATATATATATACACACACACACACACACACACACTCAAGGGAGAGCCAAAAGGTAATGGAAATAAAGATTGCATTATTTTTTGATTCACCTTCGTGTGTGTGTGCGTGCATGCATGTGTGTGTACATGTACACACACACGTGTGTATATCATCATCATCGTTTAACGTCCGCTTTCCATGCTAGCATGGGTTGGACGATTTGACTGAGGACTGGTGAAACCAGATGGCTACACCAGGCTCCAATCTGATTTGGCAGAGTTTCTACAGCTGGATGCCCTTCTTAACACCAACCACTCAGAGAGTGTAGTGGGTGCTTTTACGTGCCACCCGCACAAGGCCAGTCAAGAGGTACTGGCAACGGCCACGCTCAAATGGTGTATTTTATGTGCCACCCGCACAAGAGCCAGTCCAGGGGCACTGGCAATGATCTCGCTCGAAAGTCCATTACACATGCCA
>NC_068981.1:133894683-133903430 GCF_001194135.2 Octopus bimaculoides
ATATATATATATATATATACATATATATGACGGGCTTCTTTCAGTTTCCGTCTACCAAATCCACTCACAAGGCTTTGCTCAGCCCGAGGCTATAGTAGAAGACACTTGCCCATGGTGCCACGCAGTGGGACTGAACCCGGAACCATGTGGTTGGTAAGCAAGCTACTTACCACACAGCCACTCCTGCGCCTATTGTCATCAAACATTTTACAAGCCTTGTAAGTGGAATTAAGGAGACAGAAACTGCAAGATACTTGTTGAATTGATGATACCTGTTCTGGGGTGGTAGATTTTATTTGGCATCCAGTTTAATCACCACCACCTAACACTTGGGTACCCTCAGTAGGGAGTTCCCTCCATGGTTAAACCAGATCTAAGGACTAAGGATATCTTGATAGCTTCGTGCATCACTTGCTACTGCACCAAGACAAGAAAGTTATGGTTTCTTATTCAATTTCTGCTACCTGTCTTGGAGGCCCCAGGAAAAAGACATGGGTGCTGCTTTCCTTCTTTTGAATAAACCATTTTACACACACACACACAGACACACACTCACACCCAGAATGCCTTGCAACCTTTAATTATTTTATCTTTCTACATTTAAGTTCAAATCCTGCCAACCCGAAGTTGACTTACTGTTATTGATTTCTTTCAGTCAGTTATTGAACTAAACATCATAAAGTGGTCACTCCCATTGACTAAAGCTTTGAATATAACTAAATAAATGAATAAGTACACATCTTTTATTTTTCATCTTTTATTTGTTTCAATCATTAGACTGAGGTCATGCTAGGACACAGCCTTAATGAATTTTTAGCCAAATGAATCAACCCCACTCTTTTTTTTTTTTTTTTTTTGTAAACCCAACACTTATTCTATCAGTTTCTTTTGCTGAACCACAAGGTTATGGGGGCATAAACACACCAACACTGATTGTCAAGCAGTGGAGGGGGACAAACAAAGGTACACATGCATAGATATATTCTTTTACTTGTTTCAGTCATTTGACTGTGATCATGCTGGAGCACCGCCTTTAGTCGAGCAAATCGACCCCAGGGCTTATTTTTTGTAAGCCTAGTACTTAATCTATAGGTCTCTTTCGCCAAACCGCTAACTTACAAGGACGAAAATGCATGTGCATCGGTTGTCAAGCAATGTTGTGGGGGACAAATACAGACACACAAAACACACACACACATACACACATATATATGACAGGCTTCTTTCAGTTTCCGTCTACCAAATCCACTCACAAGGCTTTTGGTCAGCCCGACATTATAGTAGAAATTGCCCAAGGTGCCAGGCAGTAGGACTGAACCTGGAACCATGTTGTTGGTAAGCAAGCTACTTACCACACAGCCACTCCTGTGCCTATAAAATATAGAATGCTTTGCAAATCTGCATGTCAACCTTGCGCAGGGACCCATGCTAATCTTCTCTGTACTTTTCCAGTTTTAGAATATGTACTACTGTAGCTTCTTTTAGTTTCTGTCTACCAAATTCACTCGCAATTATTCGGTTGGCCTGAGGCTATAGTAGAAGACATTTGCCCAAGATTCCATGCTGTGAGACTAAACCTGGAACCATGTGATTGAAAAGGAAACTTCTTACCACACAGCCATGCCTGCACCCCCACATACACATAAGCTTTGAATATGCAACATATGTAATATACAACTCACTTTATATTCCTTATCTATCTATCTATCTATCTATCTATCTCTCTTTGTCTTTTTATCTATCTATTTAATTATCTATTTCTCCTCCATTTGATTTGAATTTTACTAAATCTGTGTTTGTGTTTATCAAAGGATTTCAGTTCAATGATCTAAAACTTCTTTCTGCTGTCTATCTTTATCAGTATGTTGATCTAAAGAATGCTTACCTATGTGGCTATCTGAAAATCAAAGGGCTTACAGAAGAATATCCAATACTTACAACATTTTTCGACGGTGAAATCATCAGTGAAAAGCATCCATTTTTAACTCGTAAGTGGGATGCTGATGAAGATGTGGACAGGAAACACTGGGTATGTAAAATTCTCTCTCTCTCTCTCTCTCTCTCTCTATATATATATATATATATATATATATATTTATCTCTTTCTGTTGAGATAACAACATGATTTGGATTTCTAATGACCTTATCAGTAAAGCATAAAATTGAAACATAGCCATACTTACCTCCCTTACTTATCAAGAAAATGATGTTTAATTGATGATTGATACTGCTTTTTCCTTGCTGAATATGTTAAGCTTTTTAAATATGTTTACACTAACTTAATTAGAATTAAATAGTATAAAGACAATGATAATAATGTCAGGAAGATTTTTTTTTTCCTATCATCATCTAAGAATGATATCCTCAGGGAAATTAGTGGAAACTTAGAACATTCAGTCAAGGATGAAAGTATCATCATCATCATCATTTTACATCTAGTTTTCCATATTGGCTCAATTAGGCAAGTTGACAAACCAGAATAGTTCTTATTTGGAGTCACTGCTTTAATATGTGTGTGTGTGTGTATCCATGCGCACATATGTGTGTAACTGAGTTTTCAGTATATCCATAAGTTTCATAGGTGTAAAGCTCTCCTGAGATATAATCATCTCTCCTCCTCCTCCTCAAACATCCCCCCACCACCACCACCACTTAATCAAGAGGACCTTCCTCTTTCCCTTGTTCCCCCCCCCCATTTCCCTTTCCTTGTCCTTTCCAGTCTTGCAAGTTACTTAGCAACCCCATTTGTGTGAGTGGCAGGAAACAAAACATCCAGTCCACACTATAAAGTGGTTAACATTAGGAAGGGTATCCAGCCATAGAAACCATGCCAAAGCTGACATGGAGCATGATGCAGCTCCCTGGCTGGCCAGATCCTTTCACATTATTGTTGGATGGTTTGACATCTATGCCAGCATGAAAAACAAATGTTAAATGATAACAATGATGATGATATGCCACTTTTTACCTCTTTCTGATTCTACCTGATCATTCCCATCCTCCCTTCTAAAATGTGAGTAGTCTTGTAGTTCCTCTTAACCCTTTACCTACCAGTGATCTCATATGAGATCACTTAAAAATTACAAATTTCGTAATTATCTGTCAATATTTACACATATCTAACCTTTTTGCTATATCTACTAGGTATATTTCTCTGATATTCAAATGAGGTTTGCTAATTTTTCACCCAATATCTCACTTATTTCTATTTAAAATGTTATTTTGATCATTCCTGCGTGTTTCTAAGACTGTTTTATGCTAGAAATCAAAGTTTCATAAAAAAAAATTCCAGTTAATAGAATTATGGGAGGTAATGGGCTAAGCAAGAAACCTACTAGACCTAGTACATGAGTAAAAAGTCTAATACAGTCCCTATTCATGCCCTGAATATAATATATGATTAAATTATTGTTATTTCTCTCTTTTCACAGGGGAAATTTTTATCATTTTTTAAATTAGCAAAAAGTTTTAATTCCGACACATTTGACTATGATGAACTTCAAAAGACAGATTGTGTATTTATGCGGTGGAAGGTAAGTTATTCCAAATGCTACATGTAGCCATGCCTTTCTACTTCCTCCTCCTCCTCTCTCTTTCTCTCTCTCTCTCTTTCTCTCTCTCTCTCTCTCTCTCTCTCTCTCTCTCTCTCTCTCTCTCTCTCTCTCTCTCTCTCTCTCTCTCTCTATACAGTCTCTCATTCTTAACTCTGTGATACCTATGTTAAGGAGTGCATTTAAAGCCAAAAGTAATACAAGCAGGTGCTGAAAGCTTCCTGGCTATGGGTAAAAGAAAATACAGGAGGATCAGTTAATTACGATTTTATTCAACATATTCCCCTCTCAGTTTCACACACTTATTGCAGAGGTCCTTCAGTTTTTCTAATCCCTGTGAAAGAACTCAGGAGGCTGGGCCTCCAACCAGGTCATTCACAATACCCTTAAAGCCAGGAACTTACCAGAACCCCTTCATATATGAGCAAGATGTGGAATCTCTGACTTGTCTAGTAGAGCAGTAATTTGTCAAATCAAAGACAGCATGGGTAGCAGACATAAAATGGTGATGGTGTCCGCTTAGTTTATTTAAGTGTCACTAACTTTGTAACAGCTACCAGATATATTATTTGTTTGCATGCAATAATAGTTATTCAAATGCATTATAACTTTAATGCTCATTGGAGCTTTAGATTTTGTTGTTTTGTTCTTGTAAAAGTTCAATGTTTGAAGCACCAAAAAATAATTTTTCCTTCTAATTTTGACACAAGGCCAGCAGTTTTGAGGGGAGGGTGAAAGGTTGATTATATTGACCCCAGTATTTGACTGGTACTTATATTATTGAAAGGGTGCAAAGCAAAATTAACCTTGGTAGAATTTGAATTCAGAATGTAAAGAGCAGGAGAAAAATGCTGCTGTGCATTTTGTGTGACATGCTAATGATTCTGCCAAATTGTGATGCCTATTAGCAATATATCACAGAGTTAAGAATGAGAAACAGGTGTTTTTTATCATGGCGCCAGCACTAAAGAAGTTGTCATATCCTCAACAAGACTAAAGACTCCTCTTTACTTCTCATCGCTACTTACTCATTAAGGCTTTGTAAGTAAAAAGTTTGCTTCCCAACCCCACAATTTCAAATTCAGTTCCACTGTGTTGTACCTTGGGCAAATATCTTCTATTACAGCTTCAGGAAAAAAGAAAAGATGGCCACCACAGAAGGAATGCTTTTAATCATAATATTGCTCAACCAAGGCTAAACAACAACAATTAAAAGAAGCCTAGCAGTGGAATTCATTGATATTTCCAAAAATGTGGCAAAATAAATCTAAAGACCCTGTCTTGGGTGAAATAACAGTGCTAATTATTGTTGGTTGAACAGATTATTTCATTCAACACGAGCATTTATAATTTTTTCTTATTTTGTTAAAATGAGGATCAATGTATATGTCACATTGCTGTACTTAAGAAGACCCACCCACAACAGCATAATTGAGATCCTAAAACCAAAGAGTCACGTAAAAAGGACTGATACTGGTGTCAAATAAAAAGCACTGGTGCTGCTGCCACATAGAAAGCGCTGGTGCTGGTGCCACATAAAAAGCACTGGTGCTGGTGCCTCATAAAAAGCACTGGTGTTGGTGCCACATAGAAAGCACTGGTGCTGGTGTCACATAAAAAGCACTGGTGCTGGTGCCACATAAAAAGCACCCACTACACTCTATAAAGTGGTTTGCATTAGGAATGGCATCCATCTGTAGAAACCAAGCCAAAACAGATTATGGAACGTGGTACGGCCCCTGGCCTTGCCAGCTCCTATTAAGCCATGCAACTCACCACAGCATGGGAAACAAACATTAAATGATGATGATTGCTGAATCCTTTAGCTAAGGAACTGAAAGTTTAGAATTAAATGTCCTTCCTATTCACACGCAACATAACACTTATAAAAGCTATGTTTTTAAAATACACAAGCTGGTAATCCAATATCTTATTATTCAGCTATTTTACTCATATTTGTTTATCTTCAGATGACATAAACACCTTATCTGACATCTTTGTGTCTTATCTTTGTCAGCAATAGTTTATTTCTTATGTCATTTTGTAACAGATTGAAGCTTTCTCCCTTTAAGACATATATAATGTGAAAGTGTTCTTTAGAGAGAGAGTGTGTGTGTGTGTGTGTGTGTGTGTGTGTGTGTGTGCATGTCATTACTCTAACGTCTACTCTTTTCCATGCTTTGCATGAGTCAGACAAAATTCATTAAATCAGATTTTCTATGGCTAGGTGCTCTTCCTGTTGCCAACCCTCACCCATTTCCAAACATGGTAATATTTCCCCTTGTCTTTTGAACACAAACAGCACAGTGGCAAGACATGTTTTCGTGGAAGGTTGCAAATGAACAGCATCATTCGTGTTACAGTAACAATTAGTATGGTGCCAAGAAAAGGAGACATGAACATACACGTATATCTAAATTGAGGCAGTGGAACAGGTAAAATCCAGGCTACGTATGTTTCCTAGCTAGCAGATCCTCTCGTGTAATAATTACTCACCGAGGAGTATTCAACTAGCTACACATCAGGCCAAACATACCTTAATTATATGAAGGTTATATTGTCATTTGGGAATCTTGTTGCTAACCGTGAGCTATACAAAAATTTCTCAGCTATTAAGCTTCAATATGGGAAAGCCTACAACCTGATGCCAATAAATTATTATTGTTCCTGAATATTGCTTTTTATACCTATCACAGACTGCTCAAAGCTTACAAAGTTCCGACATTTACATGTGTGTGTGTGGTGTGCTCCTTTCAGCTTCAGTCTATCAAATCTAATCACAAAGCTTTTGTTCATCCCAAGGCTACAGTAGAAAGCACCCAAGGTGCCACATTGTGGGACAATCCAAACCCTGTAGATGTGAAGTAGCAAGCTTCTTAACCATAAAACCATGCTTGTGTATGTATGTATGTGTGTGTTATTATGTATGTATGTAGAACTATTTTAAAAGAGTAGGATATGGTTTATGAGAGATTTAGCTGCTATTTTTAGTGGATTCAGTGACTACACAAAGGCTTCCACAGGAATATGTTAGCCAATTACTTTTACCTCCTCATCTGGTGCCGCTGAGTTTTCCTAATTATCAGTTCATAGGTACTGAATAAGTATCTTCTGGCAATATACAGGTTTTCTCTTGGAAGATTCTTCTAATTTGTGTAGAGCTAAATATAGGCTTCACACAGCATTGGTTGGCCCAAGCTATATAGTGGGAGAAAATAAAACAACTCTCTTTTTTTATTTCCTTTGCAATTATATTTGCTCATTGTTCAACTTGATTGTGTCTGCATAGCTGGAAACATAGATAGGAGTTAATACCTTGCAGAGTGTGACATTGCCAAAAGGAATCCAGGTAGCAGCATCCCAGAGCTGTGAATCACTAGTTTTGGAATGCTACAGACAAATCTAATTCCATGAAATCTGAGATAAGCCCAATCCAAAACCAGCCTTCACAAAGTCGACATGGCTAGCATACTTAACGGAGCCAACAAAAATAATTTCAGTTAACTAAAATCACTTCTGCAGTGTTGACCAATAAATATAACTGCTTCAACTAAAGTATTAATGAAATTTGTTCATAGAGAAGAGCAACAACTCTGAAATTTTAATTAAAATATATGGTGGCAATTCCAGATAAATTTCATTCAAATTAGTAAACTTAATCTCTGTGTGCTAAGTCTTTTCCAGTTCTTGTCAGATCTTGTGATAAAGGTATACAAGAAATGTACATGAGCTGATCCAGGTGTGACTGTGTAGTTAAGAAACTTGCTTCCCAACCATATGGTCTTGGGTTCTGTCCCACTGTGTGGCACTTTGGGCAAGTGCCTTCTACTATAACTCCTTGCCAACTAAAGCTTTGTGAAAGGATTTAGTTGACTGAAAGAAGACCATCATATCGTGATGGCACCTGTGCCCAGTGTCGCCTTTCTAGCACTTGTGCCGGTGGCACGTGTAAAGACTTTCGAGCGAGATCGTTGCCAGTGCCGCTGGACTAGCTCTTGTGCAGGTGGCACGTAAAATACACCATTTTGAGTGTGGCCATTGCCAGTACCGCCTGACTGGCCTTCATGCCAGTGGCACGTAAAAACACCCACTACACTCTCAGAATGGTTGGCGTTAGGAAGGGCATCCAGCTGTAGAAATTCTGCCAAATCAGATTGGAGCCTGGTGTAGCCATCTGGTTCACCAGTCCTCAATCAAATCGTCCAACCCATGCTAGCATGGAAAGCAGACGTTAAACGATGATGATGATATACGTATAAATCTGACATGGGCGATTCTTTCTTGTCTTGGGATTCACAGTAAAACGGCTGGGTGGAACTGCACAAAAAATTACACAGATGTGTTGAATGATCCAGTGGTGATGCTGGGCTTTGTATTTTTTTCATAGTTCTCATGGTTACTGAGGTAATCTACTATAATAATACTCTTGTGTTTATGAATGAGAAAGAAAGGAGTGATAGATGAATAAGGAAGGAAAGGGTGATGTCATACTTAGTAATGGGATGATGAAAACTGTACGCTGAAAAAAATAGATCAAACAGTGTTTCAACTATGTGTGAATATATGTGTGTGTATGTAATAGGGGGGTATTGAGTGTGTTTGTGTGTGTGCGTGTGCACGCGCAATGGAAGTGAGATGGTTTGTCTTTGTTCACTTAGTATTTGGGTTTATTTTTTGATTTGGTTGAATCTTGGTTGGTGTTTTTTTTTTAGTGTTTTTTAGTGTTTTTTTTTTTAGTGTTTTGACAGAAAAATCTCATTCTAAAATTGTTTTTTAACATAAGCATGCCCAAACAAGAGTAGGTTTTACAGCCACATCATCCAAACCGACTGGGTGAAGCCGGGCTTAGCTGCTAGTATATATATATGTATGTATGTATGTGAAGGCACATGGCTTAGTGATTAGAGTGTTGCACTCACGATTATGAGATCATGTGTTTGATTCCCAGACCGGGCATTGCATTGTGTTCTTGAGCAAAGTACTTCATTTCACATTGCTCTGTGATCATTTTGTCATCTGACATGTGCAGGTAGTGTCAATCTGATGGAGGAAATGAGCTTATGTGTACACAAACATTTGATCACTATAAACAAAATCATCTGTGTGGTTGTTCGGTAAGAAATTGTTGAACCCTCATACATTGTCTAATGACGGGAAAGTCCATTATTATGTATGTATGTGTATGTGTATATATGT
>NC_068981.1:133903595-133906282 GCF_001194135.2 Octopus bimaculoides
ATATATATATATATATAAGGTAAACACCCCCTTCGGTCATGAATGATCATGGGATTGCACCTAGAAAGTTCACCTCTGGGCTACAAGTCTGGGCAAGGTAGTCTATGAAAGACTAGCAGTCACCCATGCATGCCAACCTCTCCTTTCCATGCCACTGATGTTATCCAAGGGAAAGGCAAAGGCCAGTACAGCTTAGCACCAGTGACATCAAAACTCATTTCTACAGTTGAGTGAACTGGACCAAGATGAAATAAAGTGTCTTGCTCAAGAACACAACACACAGCCCGGTCCAGGAATTGACCTCACTACCTCATGACTGTGAGCCTGACGCTCTAACCACTGAAACATGCGCCTTCATATACATAATGTGTTTGTGTGTGCTTTTGTGTTTCCTTGTCCTGACGTCACATGATGATTGCAAATGAGCATCATCACCATACAGTCCTTTGTGACAAACATGTCTAGCTGTGAGGAAATATTACCTTGCTTGGAAACAGGTGGAAGTTGGTGATAGGAAGGACATTCAGTCATAGAAAATTTGCCTCAACAAATTCCATTTGATCCAAGGAAGCATGGAAAAGTGGATACTGGATAATGATGATTGGCATAATGACTTCTAATGACCGAGGGGAATCACATAAAGCACAGTTGTTGGGTGAGTGTAACATAATGTAGACAGTGAAGCAATGAGAGAAGAAAGAGAGAGAGGGAGAGAGTTTCAGAAATGGTCAGATATAAATTCTTTTATCTTTTACTTCTTTCAATCATTGGGCTGTGGTTATGCTAAGATACCATCCTGAAGGGTTTTGTCAAACAAACTAACCCCTGTACTTTTTTTTTTAAGTTCGGCACTTATTCTATCAGTCTCATTTGCCGAAACCACTAAGTTACAGGGATGTAAATGAACCAACATCAGTTGTCAAGAAGTGGAACATACACATAAGTAAAGGCACACACACAATGGGTTCAGTACTTAGAAAGATTGTTATTTGATTCTAATTCTATAAAAAGCAAACACATATACAAACACATGTATATATAAATATATATACAACAGGCTTCTTGGATTGAGGGTCACTCTGTATATTCTTAAGAAATTTGTCAATGCTTCATTGTTACTTAATTCATTTTTCGCTTTTCTTAATGCTCTCTTAAAAGTGTCCACAAATCTTTCTACCTGCCTGTTTGACCTGGGGTGGTAGTGTGGAGTGAAAATATGCTTTATCACATGCCTCTTACAGTTCTTGAATTCATACCCAGAGAACTGCGCTGTTGTCTGAAACTAATGTGTCAAGGACATTATATTACGCAAACAATTCATATCAGACTTTATAGTTGTCTTAGAGGTTGGTCTATAGCGCCTGCAAACCTCTAAGCCACTTAGTACAGCTATTTACTATGATTAAGTAGTAAGCGTCGTTTACCGGTCCGGCATAGTCAATGTGTAACCTAGACCATGGGTTCTCTGTCTCTGGCCATGATTAATATTTTACCAGCAGGGCTTTGGCTACGAGTGCACAGCCTTGGCATGTTCTCATCAAGTTTTCAATATCTTGGTCCATAGACAGCCAATAGACATAACTACTCATCAGAGCCTTCATCCTTGCCATTCCTGGATGTCTGCTGTAAAATTGTTGCAGTACATCTTTTGTAGTTAGAACCACCACTCTTTGGGCATACATCAGAATATTATCACAAATTGAAAACCTGCTGTCATCTGAATTTTTATTTTGTTAATTTTTTTAAAGCTTCTTTCATTTTCATAATATACTCATCACCTACAGCTTTCATTCTTATATCCTGTGCAGTCACTGGTAGTTCTTGGATAATCTTCATCATAACACTTTTAATTTCACTTTCTGCCTGCAGTGCAGCTATAATAAGTCTCTTCTAGTAGTTCCATATTTTTTGGAATTGACTGATTTTTTTTTTCAATGGAATGTATTGCATTTTGAAATTATAGTTCAGTAATATTACACCCCAACATTGCAGGCAGTTCACAGTATGAGTTGGTAACCCTTTTTTAGACCCATAAATCAACAGCAAAGGTCTATGGTCTATTTGCAATAAAAAAATTTCAGCCATGCAGAAACCTGTGAAATTTTTTAACAGCAAAAATAATTGCTAAGGCCTCCTTTTCAATTTTACTATATCTCTTCTCTGCAGCTATTAGCAAGCGCAAAACATGAACCACTGGTTTTGTACTTCCGTCTTCATATTTATGAAGTAGAACAGCACCTAATCCATGCTCAGAAGCATCAGACACTACAATGATGTCCATTTCGAGATGATAATGTGCTAACAACAGGTCTGAGATGAGAATTTTTTTTATTTCTTCAAAAGTGGCATTTACTCCTTTTTTTAATAAGTCATTCAATGGAGCTCTTAACTTGTGCATATTAGGAATGTAATTTTGGTTGTAGTTTGCCAGCCCAAGAAATGCTTGTAAAGTTGGAATATTTGTCAGCGCAGGCATATTCCTTATTGCATCTACCCTTGATGGGTCAGGACGTCTACCACTTTTATCAATTATTTGCCCTATGTACTTAATTTAGGGTAGAAAGAATTCGCATTTTTCTTCACTCAAAGTGAATCCAAAAACTTTAGTTCCACATGCTGTTCGCGAGAATTACTCTTGATCAAAATATCGTCCAAGTATGGGATTGCAAATTCACAATCAGATAGCA
>NC_068981.1:133906292-133909184 GCF_001194135.2 Octopus bimaculoides
CAATCCTCTGTGTGTATTTATTGTCAAATACTTTGAGCATTTTTCATTTACTTCTCTCTGTAAATAGGCTTCAGACAGATCTAATTTGGGAAAAAATTTTCCACCATTTAGCTTTGAAAAAATGTCCTCTGCAGTTGGGGTGGATGGTGGTATGTTTTTAAGCAGTTGTTCAATTCTGTAGAGAAATCAGCACACTGCCTTTTTTTTTTTTTTTTTTAATACATACCGTGGGTGCTGCCCACTTTGAGTAACCCACCTTTTTGATGACTCCACTCTTTTTGAGTCTGTCCAACTCTTCATTTACGGTTTGAATTGCCCCAAATGGCACTTTTCTGTTTGCTTTAAATACAGGTACAGCGCTTTCACTTACTTGGAAATAGGCTTCTGTCTTTCTACAGCATTTTATTTCACTTTTTTTCTTCAGTTCTTCCAAAGACTTGTTTTTAACGGGACAACTATTTATGTTATTGCAGTAAAGGTTTATGGGGCGATACCAAAAATCAAATAGTTCTAACCAATCTATGCCAAACAGATGGATTGTATTATCCACAATGAATAATTATGCTTCGCTGTCTCTCCTTGAAATGTGACATCGATACATGTTTTGCCCATGAAATGTAATTTATCACCCATTACACCACACACTATTTTTGCTGTTTTACGTAATCTTGGTTTACCAGTTTCCTTCCAAGTATCCACATTTATAATCAAGATGTCACTACCTAATTTGGTATTCACATCATTTATTTTTATGAGCATAAGTCTTCTTGTTTTTCCATTGCAATCACTCTCTGCTGAAAACACCTTAGAACTTTTTGTGTTTGAGTCTCATAGTCTTGTTCTACAATGAGAACTCCTGTGTCTCCCAGCTTCTGACAACTGTAGCACTTTTTGTTTTTAAACGGGCAATCCTTTTTGTAGTATAGTCCTCCACAACCATAATACAGATTAGGGCCTGACACATTTTTTTATTGTACTTTCCGGGACAACACATTTGAATTTTTGCAGAGTCTTTATCTTGTATCTTTTTCACATCATGTTTAAGATTTACCATAGTCTGACATTCTTCTGCAGTGGTTTATAGAGATAAATCCTGGTTCTCTTGCTCCATTTTTGAGAGAATCCTTGCCTGAATTTCTTTATTTTCGAGTGCTATAAGTCCTTGCACAAAGATAAGTGATTTGAACTTATCCTGAGTGAGAACCTGAAGTTTGAAATTTTCACACATACGGTTCACTACACCAGCATAGGTGATAAAATCATCCTCCTGATTCTTTATTAAGTTCCAACACTCCATTCTGGTGTTGAATAATGAACTTCTATCACAAAAATTTTTTCAAAGCAGTTCCACAATTTCTTAGAAACCAATCTCACTCGACTTTTTGGGCAGAATAAAGTTTCCGTAACACTCATCTTCCAACTATGACTTGCACTCATTAAAAATTTCCTCATGTCTTCTATAATACACAGGAAACGTAATATCCTCCTCCAAATTATACATAAATTCAGAAATTGCATTAGCCATGCCATCTGGTGTAAACGAACTTACTGGATTTTCGGACTTCACCGACTGTAGCTCAATTAATTGTTGTTATAGTTTTTGTTTTGTTTTTGCAACTCTTGTAGTTGTTCCTGTTGCTTCCATTGAAGCTGTACTACTGCAGCTAATAGGTTTTCTATGACACAAAAGTTGTCAAATAACCAATGTGAGTTTCGAATGATCCTTGTCACCAGATATTATATCCTTATGAATAAATGAATACACTGCAACAGTGTATGGCTGTGTGGTAAGTAGCTTGCTTACCAACCACATGGTTCTGGGTTCAGTCCCACTGCATGGCACCTTGGGCAAGTGTCTTCTACTATAGCCTCGGGCCGACCAAAGCCTTGTGAGTGGATTTGGTAGACGGAAACTGAAAGAAGCCCGTCGTATATATGTATATATATGTGTATGCATGTGTATATGTTTGTGTGTCTGTGTTTGTCCCCCCAACATCGCTTGACAACCGATGCTGGTGTGTTTACGTCCCCGTTACTTAGCATTTTGACAAAAGAGGCCGATAGAATAAGTACTAGGCTTACAAAGAATAAGTCCTGGGGTCGATTTGCTCAACTAAAGGCGGTGCTCCAGCATGGCCACAGTCAAATGACTGAAACAAGTAAAAGAGTATTGATAAGAGATCAGGAGATGACTGGTATGGGTGGGAGGATGAGAGATATACAGAGGCAGAGATAGAGAGGTAGAGAGAGAGAGAGATTTTTATTAATATCTCTTTGTTATATTTATGTTTGTCTGTCTGTCTGCAGGAACACTTCTTAGTGCCAAACCACAAGATTACAGACATAAATGGAGCATCATTTGCTGGATTTTACTACATCTGCTTCTGGAAATCTAATTCTACCATTGAAGGTTATTATTATCACCGAAGTTCTGAATGGTAAGTTGATATCCTTACAGTTTATTTTTAAATCAGATCAATTCTAACAATATTTATGCTTTGTTTGAAATTCATCTTCTTCTTCTTCTTCCCTCATCCAACATCTTAGTTTTGTATATCACAATATCATCAAGTTAATACATTCTCAGTTTATATTTTATGCAAAACATAAGAATTGAAGTAAATGTAACAGTGTGGATGTTTTAGCTGTGAGGGAAAATAATAACAATATAAACACATTACCTTTTATGCTTTTGATGTGCAGATAAAAGAGGTGAGGGAGACACATGATAAGCTGTTTCCTTCAGCTAGTCAGTAGCAATAGAATAGTTACCTGTTATAAAAAGAAGTCATAAATCTAGTTATAACCATACTGGATAGCTTAATTTGCATATTTTTGCTTATAACTGCTCATCATTAATTAAACAATGTATATTTTAGGTATATAGGTGCA
>NC_068981.1:133909392-133910693 GCF_001194135.2 Octopus bimaculoides
TATATATATATATATATATATATATATATATATATATATATCTGTGTGTCTGTGTTTGTCCCCTCACCATCACTTGACAACTGATGCTGGTGTGTTTACATCCCCGTAACTTAGTGCTTTGGCATAAGAGACCAATAGAATAAGTACTAGGCTTACAAAGAATAAGTCCTGGGGTCGATTTGTTTGACAAAAGGCGGTGCTCCAGCATGGTCACAGTCAAATGACTGAAAGAAATAAAAGAGTGAAAGAAAATACAACATGACTCAGAAGGATTGAAATAAATTTAATTATTAGAAAGCCTTAGCTTATTTAATTGCTTCATCTTTAACCCTTTAGCATTCAGATTACTCTGTCAAGTGTAATGCTTATTTATTCACATTGGTTTAAATTAATCATGCATTATCTTGTAGATCTGAAATTTCAATGATGTGATTGTAGTAGGTGTGAGAGGCCAGATCTGCCCAGTTTGAACATAAAACAAGTAGAAAATTTGGGGGCTGGATATGGCCAGTTTAAATGCTAAAGGGTTAAATGGCACAAAATATCAACTGCAGTTGTAGACCCTATCAATCGAGCTGTTGTATGGTATAGCTGACAAACCAGAGGTCTCTGCCAAGCTCCAGTATGGTTTCTACTGCAGGATGCCTTTCCTTGCACCAACCACCGGACTGAACGTACTGGACGCTTTTTACATGGCACCAGCACCAGTGAGGTCACCAAGTAACTTACAAAATAAGACACCCCGCCATCCTTTCAATTGAGGGAGGTGGCTTTGTGCCAGGTGATGAGAGATATGATAGAGGAACAAAAACAGATGTCTTGCTGTAGAGGAGATCCATTAGTATGAATAATTTTGACAGCTAAAATAAGGTTTTGTTAACTGAAGATGTAAAATGACTATATTTACTCCATTTAATACCACTTTATTTATATTTCCTATCAATAACATTCTTTCTTTATTTCTGCATTATTTTATTTTTTTTTGTTTTTTGTTTTAGGTACCAGTCCTTAAAACTGGAACACGTCAGTGAACAGAGCGCCCCTGTCTATGCATTCCGATGACAAGTGTGAGTTCTCAGTGTGGGCATAGTGCGTATGTGTCTAACTGCTTGCCTAAGTGAGTGCATGTTTGCTGCCAAATAAAAACAACAAAAAACAAACAAAAAAGATGCCCTCCTCTTGTCCCACGCCCCTCTTCCCCCAGCCCACCACCAGCTGCTAACTCTATTTCTTCAAGTGCCATAAGTGGTAGCCTCCTGCATCATGCTAGCAACAGCATACTACTTACTATACTAGCATTA
>NC_068981.1:133911233-133923085 GCF_001194135.2 Octopus bimaculoides
TGATGCAATGTTAGTCAGGTTAAGGTACTGGGCTGCTAGTCACACTGTCCAATGGTCAAACCTTACTACTGTCGTTGTGTTGTGCTCCTGAGCAAGGCACAAAATTCTTGTTTCTGTTTGCCTGACTGAAAAAATAAACAGCAACATTCACACTGCTATTTCATTGTTGAATGGTTAATTGAAGAAAGGGCATCCAGTGACAAAAACAATTGCTCTATTTTAAACAAAAAAAACCCATCCCATCCATGCTTGCATGGAAAAAGCAATGGATGTAAAATAGTAAAAGATAAAAGGGACTCTTTATTCTCAAGACTCAATGGAAATTTCATTGTTTTGTCCATTTAATTGTTTTTGTTTTGTTTTTGTTGTTTTTTCGTCCACCTTGTTGAAAAAAAATTACAAAACAAAATTGGTATGAAATTTTATGTACCCTCATCTATCAAAATCTGGATCTTGTTGATGCAGATGTCTAGCCAATGTGCCAAGTTCCATTCTCATCATTACCTTTGTTGCTATTAAAATTTTTAAAAGAAGGAAAAAAACATCTCTTTTTTTTCTTTTGTCCTTTTTTTTTGCAATTTAAAAAACCATTTCTCCTCTTCCTGAGATCCTTGTTCTTCATTCCTCTTCAAATCTTTTACATTTTTTTAATATCAAGGTTAATGTACCTGACATCATATGCAATGCATTCAAACCATATCCAAGAAAAGGTGATCTTCCAGCTATAGAACACATTGGACACTTTCTGACATCCCATAGTCCCTTTTCAGTTGTTCCCAGGCTCCATCTTTTTCTACAGTCACTGCAGCAACATTTGCTTCATTGAACTTAATGATTCTTCATCACCATCTAACACTAATTATGCACCTTGTTTTCTTTCTTTTCTTTCTTTTCTTTCTTCAGTTATTTCAACTGATCCCATACTAAAAACATTGCTCATTATATATCAACCCCATAACTATGAGGGGTGTGCTGAAAAGTTCCTGGTTTTTGGTAAAAGAAAATACAGGAGGATCAGTTAATTATGATTTTATTGAACATATTCCCCTCTCAGATTCACACACTTATTCCAGCAGTCCTTCAGTTTTTCTAAGCCCTGTAAAAGAACTCAGAAGGTTGGGCCTCCAACCAGGCCTTTCACAATATCCTTAAAGCCAGTGACTTTTCGGCACCCCCTCATACACACTTTGTTTTCATTTTCACCTGAAGCTATCAATGTGCAATGAATCAAATTGTTGAGCATTAATTCACTTCACTAATCCAGTGAGAGATTATAAAAGTTATGGAAACTCACTACCCTACCCCTACTTCTTCTGACAAAAACAAACAAAAATCTCATTTCCCACAATTCCATACTATTGAAACATTTTTTGTTTTTTGGGGTTTCTTTAAGCAACATGAAAATTTGAAATGTATTCCTTGGAGATAAGATGATTTAATTGAATATTATTATTACATTTTAGAATTAGAAGTCAGCAAAAGTTTTTGGTTGAGGACTAGACTAAATACATAATATCATTCAGTTTTGTCGTTCTACGTTGTCAATTTTACCTACTTCACTGGAGTAGGTAAATTACCAGGTTTAAATAAATGCCATGTTTGGGGGAAAGGAAGAGACTAATTCAATAGCTATATAATTATAAATGAGTAAGAAATTACTAATATTATGTTTTCATGGCATTTGCCATATTGTAACAATAAGTTGTCTTCTTCTCAACTTTTCAGTTGCCTGTGAAACCTAAACCATCAGCATATACCTGCCAAGCCCTTCTATTCCATGCAAGCCTTTTTATCAACTTCCAGTTCATTGAGTCTTGGTGGTTTCCAGGAAATTAGGATCTTCTGTGCATCATTAGACAGCATTAGTGTCATTTCTTTGTGTAAGGACCTCAACTTTTTTTATATTTTGAGGTTAGAGGGTGCCTCAGCCTCCTTAGAAGGGTCCTGACCAGAGGATATCTTCAGTCTCTGAAGTAGAGAGCTCCCTTACATAAGACTGACAGGCCCTGTTTTGTCTTGTGTTGAAAGCAGCAGAACTATACCAACGCTCAATCCTGTACCGGTCATCAGCATGCAAGACGAGAATGTTGTAACTGTAAACCAGCAGTTGGTGCCATTTTTTATATCCCCTGGAGAGAGTCCTGCATATAAACTGGGCAAAAATAAGTTGAAATCATTTCACCTTACTTAGCTTGGAGTGGAGAGCATGATCATTATGACTTTATACTTTCTATGACATCATAGCTAAAGAAGGGGCCCTTACTACAGCCACTTGGCCTGCTAGATGTTGTAGCTAAATCTGCCTCAAACACAGCCTACTATCTTCCATAAAAAAGGATATATTAACAATGTAGCCCTCTATATTATATATTCTCTTTTACTCTTTTACTTGTTTCAGTCATGTGACTGCGGCCATGCTGGAGCACCGCCTTTATTTGAGCAAATCGACCCCAGGACTTATTCTTTGTAAGCCTAGTACTTATTCTATCGGTCTCTTTTGCCGAACCGCTAAGTTACAGGGACGTAAACACACCAGCATTGGTTGTCAAGCGATGTTGGGGGGACAAACACAAACACACATATATATACATATATATGACGGGCTTCTTTCAGTTTCCGTCTACCAAATCCACTCACAAATATATATATACATACATGAAGATGTAGGGTGGGGATGAGTTTACATATATATATATATATGTAAAGGTGGGATGCTTACAGTGAGAATCCTTTGATCATAGGTCTCTTGATTAAAGCTAGCCTTGGGTTGAACAACAACAACAACTCATTTCATGGCTTGTTTTTTGTTGTTAGTATAGCAGAGACAGTACAACTTCTATGTTGAAAAGCATCTGGTGTAATCACTTGTTACATTCAACCATTGATTTCTCAGGGGTCAAGAAAGTAAATTAAAATAAACAACTGTAATATTTCACACCAGAGTCAGTTACTACATCCATCTTAGCATGCTTATTGAAAGGAGTTGAGTTTTCGCACTGTTTTGCATTGTTTAAGAATATTTAATGAATCCATATGAAATAAAATCTTGTCTTCAAATATTTCAGGATAAGAAAATTTTGCACAATCACTAGTGAGTTAGCCAAAATCTTTGCATATCTGGTACTCAGCTTTTATATGCCAAATTCAAATCCTACCAGGTTTGACATTTCCATTTCTTCCCTTCTTGGATCCCTGAAAAAATACCAGTAATACACTGTGATCAATGAGAAACCTTAGTCTTTATATAAAAACAAGACAGAAATTACATTATTGTTACTGTTGTTATTTAATTTTGTCTTTCATCTGATAGGAGACTGGTCTCAATATGTTTTAATACTTAGTTTTGTCCATTTTTATGCAGATTCTTCTTAGATCATCATCATCATCATCATCATTTAACATCCGTATTCCATGCTGGCATGGGCTGGACGATCTTAACAGGAGCTGGTCAGCTGGAGAGCTGCACCAGGCCCCAGTTGACTGTTTTGGCATGGTTTTCTACAGTTTCAATGCCAGTCACTTTACAGAATGTACTGGTGTTTTATACATGATACCAGTACACATGCATTTTACATGGCAACAGCATGGGTGCTTTTTATGTGGCACCAATAAAATATTTATCAGTCACATACTAAGTTGGTTTAATTGTGCCTTATCTTCCTCAAAATATTCATCCCTGAACACTGGAAAAAATTCTCTGCAGTATTTGCTCCAAGTTTTTACATTTTGAGTTCAAGACCTATTGGGGCAAGCGAAAGCGAAACCATCAATGGCACCTGTGCCCAGCATCGCCTTCCTGGCACGTGTAAAGACTTTTGAGCGAGATCATTGCCGGTGCCGCCGAACTGGCTCTTGTGCCGGTGGCACGTAAAATACACCATTTTGAGCATGGCCATTGCCAGTACCACCTGACTGGCCTTCGTGCTGGTGGCACGTAAAAGCACCCACTACACTCTGAGTGGTTGGTGTTAGGAAGGGCATCCAGCTGTAGAAATCAGATTGGAGCCTGGTGTAGCCATCTGGTCTCACCAGTCCTCAGTCAAATCGTCCAACCCATGCTAGCATGGAAAGCGGACGTTAAACGACAATGATGATGATGATGATGATGATCTTGCCAAGATCAACTTTGCCTTTCATCCTTTCAGAATCAATAAAATAAAGTATCTGTCTAGTACTGGAGTCAACGGGTTCGACTAACCCCTCTCCTCAAAATTTGTGACCTTGTGCTGAAATTTGAAACTATAAGGAACAGACTGAGAGTATTAAGGGCCCTCAGGCATAACTGTTTACCGGGCCCCTTAGCATTGATATCAGTAGAGTTAACATGTAGAGTACGGACCCCTCATAGCTCCGGGCCCTCGATCAGTGCCCGATTGACTGATAGCTCAGTCTGCCCTTCAGCTGATAGAATCATTAGCACATCAGACAAAATGCTTAGTGGTATTTTCTCAGGCTTTTACATTCTGAGTTCAAATCCTACTGTAGTCAAGTTTGCCTTTTATCCTTTCAGCATCAAGGAAATAAAGTATTAGTCAAGTCCTGGTATCAATGGTATTGACTGATCCCATTCCCACCAAAACTGCTGGCTTTGTGCCTAAATTGAAACCATAATTATTATAACTACTACTACTATTACTACTACTGCTACTACTACTACTGCTACTACTACTACTTTTCCCTTTTTACTTCCAGCTTTATATCCTGTAGAGTTAGGTCCTAACTATGGTCATGGGGTGTTACAGAGTAAGATGTCACTCAGTTACTTTGCAATCACATGGCCTTGAGTTCAATCCCACTCCAAAACCTTGTGAATGGATGATTTGATAAGCAGAAACTGGAAGCAGTCCATCATATGTGTGTATATTTATGTATATTGTCATCATCATCATCATTTAGCATCTGCTTTCCATGCTGGTATGGGTTAGATGGTTTGACTGGAACTGGTAAGCTGGAGAGCTGCACCAGGCTCCAATCTGATTTGGCATGGTTTCTACAGCTGGAGGCCCTTCCTAAGGCAAACTACTCTAAGAGTGTAATGGGTACTTTTTACATGCCACCGGCATGAGTGTTTTTATGTGCCACCAGCACAGGTGCTCTTTTGTACCACTGGCCTGAGTGCCAGTTACAGGACAGCAGCATATCGCCAAAAGTCTCGGTCATTTGTCATCTCCTCTGTGAGGCCGAATGTTCAAAGATCGTGTTTCACCACCTCGTAACATGCATGTGTGTCTGTGCATTTGTTACATTTGTGTCTATGCTTTGAGATGTGTTGCTGTTGTCACTTCTATTGACAAATCATCCACTCGCTTTGCACCTTCAAAGATATGTGGAACATGATTCATTACTTGAAAAACAGGTAAGGATCAGTGACAGGAAGAGCATCCAGCTGTCAAACAATGTCTCGATATTTTCATCTAACCCATGCTATCATGCAAAACAGACATAAACAAATTATTTCCAAAGTATTACTTGCCATTTGACAGGTAATATTCAGAGTATACCGTGGTTAATTTCAGGAAATGTTACCTAGGTATTATCATCATCATATTTAGCGTCTGCTTTCCATGCTGGCATTGGTTAGACTGTTTGACTGAAACTGGAAGCTGGAGAGCTTCACCAGGTTCCAATCTGATTTGGCTAAGTTTCTATAGCTGGATGCCTTCCTAATGCCAACCATTCCAAGAATATAGTGGGTGCTTTTTACATGCCAGTTACATGACACCAGCATCAGTCACAACTACGCTTTCACTTGGGTTGACAAGTCTTCTCGAGCACAGCATATTGCCAAAGGTCTCGGTTAATAGTCATTGCCTCCGTGAGGCCCAACGTTCAAAGATCATACTTCACCACCTCGTCCCATATCTTCCTGGGTCTACAATATTTATATTACTTTTCCAAATTTCTTAGTCCTTATACAAAATAATGGAATCACACTAATTTTAAAATAAAAATATTCATTAAATTCAAACAAATTTCTCAGGCATATGCATGGCTGTGTGGTTAGAAGTTTGTTTCCCAACTGTGTGGTGTAGGGTTCAGTCCCACTATATAGCAGCCTGGGCAAATGTCTTCTGCAAAGCCCTGTGAGTGGATTTGGTGAATGGAAACCGAAAGAAGTCCAATGTGTACCTGGGTGTGCCTTTGTATCTCTCTATATTCCCCACTGTTTCATAACCAGTGTTGGTTTGTTTACATCTCCATAACTTAGCAATTCTGCAGAAACTGATAGAATAAGTATCAGACTTCAAAAAAACAAACAAGTATTGAGGTCAATTTTTTTGACTAAAACCCTTCAAGGTTGACTTCATGCAGTCATTGGACTGCATGGCTGTAGTCCAATGATTGAAACAAGTAAGGGATAAAAGATATGTTATCAGGCATGGCTGTGTGGTAAGAAGCTTGCTTCCCAATCACATGGTTCCAGGTTCAGTCTAACTGCATGGCACCTTGAGCAAGTGTCTTCTACTATAGCTTCAGGCCAACCAAAGCCTTGTGAGTGGATTTAGTAGACAGAAACTGAAAGAAGCCCATCATATATATGTATATGTTTGTCCCCCACCCACCCACCATCACTTGACAACCAATGGTGGTGTGTTTACATCCCCGTAACTTAGCAGTTCAGCCTAAGAGACTGATAGAATAATTACTAGGCTTACAAACAGTAAGTCCTGGGGTCGATTTGTTCAACTAAAGGCAGTGCTTCAGCTAAATGACTGAAACAAATAAAAGAATAATAGCAAAAGACTGTTTACCTATCAATTGATTACAAGAGTTGTATCTGAAACTACCAATCGTGGCAAAAATATGTTCCCAGCATAACTTGTTATATGACACTCTAAGTAGTATATATAATGACCAAGAGAGATAAACCCATTAGGATTATAGTTATCTCCCTTTAGGGGACACACAAACAGAAGCAGATGGAGACACACTGTCAATTATGTTATCTTTTACTTGTTTCAGTCATTAGACTTGGATATCACCTTGAAGAGATTTTACTCAGGATATTTTTTAAAGCCTTGGTCTCTTTTGCCAAACTACTAAGTTATGGAGATGTAGATAAACCAACACTGATTGTCAAAGTAGTGGGGGACAAACAGAGACACACACATATATATATATATGTGTATATATATATAACAGGCTTTTTTTCAGTTTCTGTCTACCAAATCCACTCACAAGGCCTTGTTCAGTCTGAGACTATAGTAGAAGATACTTGCTCAAGATACCATGTAGTGAGACTGAACCTGGAACCATTCGGTTGGGAAGCAAACTTCTTGTCACACATTACTGAAATAAAGTATTGAATATAACCGAGACAATAGAAAACCCGACTAAATATACCATAGTATTTAACAATTGCTTCATATCCAAGTTCAAAGTACAAATCCCACAATACCTCATTCTCCTTTTAATAGTCTCATCATCATCATCATCCTTTAGTGTCCATCTCCCATGCAGGCATGGGTTGAACGGTTTGACAGGAGCCAGCCAGGCAGAAGACTACCCCAGGCTACTGTGTCTGTTTTGGCAAGGTCTTTACGGCTGGATGCCCTTACTAACACCAAGTCTTTTTAAATAATACTCAGTAATATACTTGGGGTCATTACAATTGACTATATCTCTTAATTTTAATCATTGGTTATCTACCAAAGTATAAATCGTCGTTAAGACTGACCAGCCTGGTGCAAGAACAGTCCATTAAGCAAAGTTCGGTTCTTCATTGAAACTAATCTACTTCATTTATGTCAGTATTTCTTAAGGATGGAAACTTGTGAATAGTAAAAAGGAGTAGACAAATTGATATGTTTAATAGAATTAGATTGTTTTAAACATTTTTCAGTTTGTCGAACATCATAGCAAAGAAGGAATTATATGGATGTAGAGGGTATCAGCAATCTTGGAAGGAATGCTGTACAGAGAACGTCACCTTTTAAGTGCATGAAGACTAAAATGGCAGATAAGGCAAAAGAACCCAGCATGGGTAAATGGTTCAGAAGGCATTACAGTAAGATGTATGGTACATCTAGAGTACTCTCTTCATGGAATACAAGCTTGTGGCCAGTCTCTATGGAAGGGATTGGGACCCTACCATGTACATAATTGCATCCATAGTAAATCATGGATCTTTGACTAACTGAATAGAGATCTTTGATATTCAACTTGCTGAGAGCAGAAAGCAGGTGGTGGACCAGCTGAATCATTAAAACATCTTATGGTATTTAGTTATAGCTCTCTATATTCTGAGTTCAATCCTACCTAGGCCAGCTTAGCTTTTCATCCTTCTAAAATCAATAAGGTACAAGTCGAGTCCTGGAGTTGATTTAATCGACTAAATACTTCCCTAAAAAAATTGTCCCTATGTAAAACTACATTGAATTTATATGTATTTGGTAGTGGGGCAGTTTAAATGCCTTATATAAAATTAGCCCTTTTTCTCTAGTTTGCCATTGTTGCTTACAAGAAGACAGTGTGTTATTGTTGTTTATCTCCAATAAACCAGACCTATGATCAATATGATTCCAGCCATGACTATCCTGTCTTTCTTTCCAAGTATAGTTTATCTAGAACCATATGCAATATGTTTTTAACGTACTTTTCAACTATAGAATGTGACTTGACACATTTGGCTGCTATTTCTAGCAGGACCATGTAGAGATTCCTCTGTTGACTCATGGACAGTGAAATCAGTGCTGAATGTACTGAGTGAAGCTGGTATCATCATCATCATCATTATCACCATCACCACCATCATCGTCATCATCAGCTTACATCCATTTTTCCATCCTTAAAATAGCCTGGACAAGTCTTTTTCTGCCACCATATCCACTGTAGTCTTTGTCATCCCAATCATGAAATTCAGCCACTTGAGATCAGCTTTTACCACTTCTTCCCATACTTACCCATTCGACAGGTTCCTTTCATTTGGCACTTCTTTACCCAATTGTCATCTTGGGTATACATCACATGTCAATCTCAGTTCAGTCTTCTCCCTTTTACACACAACATTTTATTTCTCTTACACCCAGTTTTCTTTTTTCTATTTTCTTTTTTTTTTTTTTTTTTTTTTTTTGTCACAGCTCATGTGTGCTCCGTTATTCATGTGCTAACATAACACATTCATTGGAGCATGCTTACCTCATTTCTTTGTTTGCAAACATCATACATCCGCTGCATGAATCAAATAACTAAGTTCCTCTTCCATGCAACATTGCACTTCATACACAAGCATACAATTCTCCCTTCACTCAGAGAAAGAATCCTTTTGTTGTCAACAAAGGTAATAGCTTCCTGAACTTCTTCCATCTTGTCCCTACACAGGTTGCTATGCTTTCAGAATCCCTACTACCACTGCTAATTAGTCACCTGAGAAACAGAAGCTATCAACTAATTTAAGGAAACCTTTGAAAAAGTTAATTTCAGAAGTGCTTTTCTAACTACTCCTTTATAGTATTTTATTCAAATACCTTAAACCCTTTAGCATTTAGAACCAGCCACATCCAATCCGATATTCTACCTGTTTTATGTTCAAACTAACCAGATCCTGCCTCTCACACCTACCCTACATTATCATTCTAAAAATAAGCAGTCACATCATTGAAACCTTAAAGTTATGAGATAATGCATGTTGGGCCTATTGCTCCTTACAAAATCACACACATGCATGTGTGTGTGTTCACACACTACACACATATATATGTTCATGAATGTGTATCATCATCATCCAAAGGTGCCATCAATATCATTGTTTTTGAGTCCATTTTTCTATAGTGTCATGTTGGGTTGACAGTAGCTGAGTCAGTTCTTTTTTGAGTTAAGCTCTCCTAGACAGATCAGAGGATACATCTCCAATTTGGCATGTTTTTCCACATTTCGATGCTCTTTCTAATACCAGCCGCATTACAGAGTGTATTGGTGTATTTTTGTCATGGCAGTAGCACTAGAGAGGTTGTCATGCCCCTAACAAGGCTAAACAGTTATCTCTACTCGGTTCTTCAGCCACTTTACAGAGTGTACTGAGTGGAGTTCATTTTATTGTGACAACAGTACTTGTGGAACTGAAGAGACTGTACAACTCTGATGGGGAAAATAGGAAAGGGAGTAATGACTTTAAGCAAGATATTGAGAAAAGGTGAAGTATGATAGGAATAACAGTTCTGTGGTGGTGGTGGCGCTGGTGGCAGTGGACAGTGTAACAAAAGAGAAAGTGTTGAGAGTAGTAATTTTCTTTTAACATTTTTGTCCCAAACAACACTCAAGCTCTCTGTAGCATAAGGGACCACAAAGAAGGGGGCCAACAAATTCAAAAGAAAGCTTAAAGGATTGAATATCATAGAGCAGAGGAAAACGAGACAATGTTAGTGAGTTCTAGAGAGCAACAGTTCAAGGAAAAATGCTATTAGAATATAGAGGACTTATGAATTATTGGAACTTCAATAGAAAAATGGTATGCCTGAAAAGAGAAGTGGGTGACATTTAAACCGGCCAAAAGTATTCTGCCTATTCTATGTTCAAACTGGCCAGATCTGGTCTCTCACACCAACCCTACAATATCGTTTTAAAGATTAACAGCTACCTCATCAAAATCTCATAGCTACGAGTTAATGCATGATTAGTTCAAAACAATGTGGATAAAAAAGCATTAATTATGGCAGAATAATGTGAACACTAAAGGGTTAAAGGTCTTGACAGCGAGTACTAGATCAGAAAGTTCATCAGAGCAATCATCATCATCATCATCGTTTAACGTCCGCTTTCCATGCTAGCATGGGTTGGACGATTTGACTGAGGACTGGTGAAACCGGATGGCTACACCAGGCTCCAATCTGATTTGGCAGAGTTTCTACAGCTGGATGCCCTTCCTAATGCCAACCACTCTGAGAGTATAGCAATGACCATGGAAATACTTATTGAAAAGGCATAACAAAGCTGCATTTCAATGATGAACCAAAAACTTCAATCTAGGAGAAAGAAGAGAACCCACTGTGTTAACATGATTTTGAATTTGATCAAGTGATTTAAGACTCAAAGAAGGTGCCAACTCAAAGATGACAGCAGCATTCAATACAAGGTCAAATGGTGGCCTTATAGAGATACATCATACTCTCAAGCATAAGAAATTTGCAAGCATGGAGGAGAGATCCAACCTTTTTGGAAGCTGACATAGTGATTGACCAAGCAAATTTATTCCAAAAGAAACCCCTAGTCAAAGTCAAGAGGTCAGATATTGAAACTTTCTGGTAGGTCAACCCTGCTAGCAATCGGAGAAAGAAATGGCTACCTATGATGATTAATTGACATACACTTTGTCTTGCCTGCATTAAAATTCATCAGCTAGTCATTATCCCTCTCCATAATTATGCAAAGATCATTCCCAAGAAAGACAGGTTGATCAAGACTGCTAATTTTATCATGACAAGAGTAAACAGCAGTATCATCAGAATAGATGGTGAATCTAGAAATATGATCTGAAAGTTCCTTAATGAAAAGGAGGAAAAGAATAGGAGCAAGTACAGAACCTTGAGACACTCCTGCATTGATAGCATATGACTTTGCTTGCTGACGATCATGTTGTTGTTTAGCCCCAGTTTAGCCCTGACTGAGCAGACTTATGATCAAAAGCATTCCACTTGTAACCATTTTTAAAAAATTCTTTTACTTGTTTCAGTCATTTGGCTGTGGCCATGCTGGAGTACCGCCTTTAGTCGAACGAATCGACCCCAGGACTTATTCTTTCTAAGCCTAGTACTTATTCTATCGGTCTCTTTTGCCGAACCGCTAAGTTACGGGGACGTAAACACACCAGCATCAGTTGTCAAGCAATGGTGGGGGGGACAAACGCTTACATACAC
>NC_068981.1:133923918-133940137 GCF_001194135.2 Octopus bimaculoides
TACTAGCCCGCGCTCATAACCACTATGCCATATGCCCATGGGCATATGGCGTAGTGGTTAAGAACATGTGCTACTAACCCCAAGATTCCGAGTTCAATTCCAGGCAGTGACCTGAATAATAATAATAATAATAATAATAATAATAATAATGACATCGGAAAATTCCTTAGGAATGAGAACCTAGGTTCGAAATTTCCCCCAAGACACCTGATGAAGGCTGGAGGGTACATCAGCTGAAAAATTGTGTTAACAACTAACAAGATGAGGACAAATATCCATCAAATGTAAATAATGTACATAATTCCTCATCTCTTAAATATAGAACTGTAATATATATATATATATTATGTATATAATTTCATATTGGGGTGGTCTTGACTTGTTAGTCATCGTTTTAATGAATTAACTTATTATTTCTAACATACATTTCTCATTAAAAAAAATATTTTAAATATTTTTTTTTAGTTACACTTCTCTTCCTTAATTGAAGCATAGTTTTACATTCTTTATTAACCTATAGTTATTTTCCATCACTAGAACAATATCTGAATTGTGTTAGCAAAATAGGTTATTAAAATTTTCATTTACTTAATTTGTAAATTACTGACTACAGTTGAATGAAAGAAACTAGTAGAAAAATAAAAAAGAAATATTTATTTGAAGTTTAGCTAAAGTAAGTACACATATAATAATGTTTGAAAATTTACATATGAACTATACTTGCACTTTAATTAGTATTTGATATCGATTTATAGATTGATTAATTTATATATTCATTTCATTCTTTCTTTTTACCTTGTCTAGTTTCTGTAATCCTTATTTTAATGTCCTCTTCATAGCCATAACAGCATTTTGATTTCTTCACAGAAAACTGCAATTGGGAACCGGCCGTCATTGAATAGTCTGTGAAGACCTTTGGTGAACATGTCAGTCTATATATTTGAATATATATATACAGCCTGCTGTGCTCCCTCTCTTTTTTTCCCTCCCTATCCGCCACTCTTTACTACTCGAAAACTGGTGATGACAGTCCTGCTTCCGGAGACTGGAAGGAGCATACACACATATACACACACCTGCAATTTTAGGCAAACTTCCTGTGGACATTGGAGTTTTGTGACTGGCTAGTTGGCTGGTTGTCACTCTGTACCCTTAATGTCTTCCCTTTTCTCACTCTGTACACATTTACATAAATGTACACACACATACAAACATATATATATATATATATATATATATATATATATATATATATATATATATATATATATATATATAATCCTCCCCAGCTCTCCATTCTGTGAATTAACCCTAGCTGCTGATTTTAACACCCAAAACCATTTTTATACTGTGACATTTGCTTGACTTCTTTTGCAAAAATGTTCGTCTTTGTTAATTATTATTTGCAAGGCATGAATGTCACTCGGTCTCATTCCTCCCCGACTCTCCTTTATCCAAAGCATTTTCTACACAAGTAAGAAATTATTTATGATCAAACACATGCTCTCTCTTTGTTGCACACACATATGAAATATCTCTCACATATGAAATATCTCTCACATACACGCACATACAATCTCTCATGCATTCACACACATATACAAGCTCTCTTACATACATACACACACACATATACAATCTCCCTTACACACACATATACAATCTCATATACATAAACATGCAATCTCTGTCATATACACATATATACTATTTCTCTAACATACACATACACATACATACATTCACTATCCCTTTTGTAGTTACAAATACACACATAAATCCTTTGTGTCTACATACTAAACACACAGGTAACAAATCAAAATTTCTACTGTTATATACACAGTTGTAAAAGACAATTTCTGCTAATTTTGTTCCTGCTTCTTTTCCTCTTACTTGTGTTCATATTTTGATTCAGTTTTGGTTTACAGAGTGGGAGAGAAATAGCTTAGATTTTTTTTCGTTTTATTTAGAATCGCAGTTAATGGGATGAAATTTTAACCTTTTATTGTTTACATTCTGTTTTTAAGATTTAAGTCAGAGGAAAATCTCAAATTCTTATAGGGCTGGAGATTCTTAACTGTTTGTGGGGTAGGGGAAAGAGTTACCATGGAGCTTCTTTGATTTACTGAATATTTTCATAAACCACCACTTGAGCATAGAAATCAATGAACTTACATCCAAAATGAAATGAAACTAATTCAGTTAAACATCAAATTATGCAAACAATTAACAAAACAATTAACCCTTTGCCTATCCAAAGCATTTTCATAAGTTTGTTCTAAATGTCCATGCTTGATTTCAGACTTTTAGTTAGCCCTTATTTCACACATTCTAAGTAATATAAAGCTTTCCTTTCATAAATCCTGAGTTATTCTGGTGGTTTAAAAGAAGTTGGGGATGTGTATCATATACGATGCATGGATTCCAGGGAAATATGTCTTGTGTGTCACACGTGAGATACAGGTCAGGCAAAGGGTTAAAATATGCAAATGCGTAAATACATACCGACAAACTCTAATATTTAACACTACTGTAATATGTGGTAGATGGTTTTTGTCAAGGACCATTTATGGTCCAGAGGTCACCCCGTTTGGAAGCACTGTTATAGGAAATTGTGAAATGTCCTTTATTTATTAGTTGCTGAGAGATGTTAGATATTAAATGATTTTGATAGGAAGTTGCCTAAAGAAGCTGGTGGGAAAAGCTCTTCAGGAGATTTTAGGCAAGCCATTTTTGGATGATTCTTATTATGCAGGATCATATTTTTTTTTTTTTTTTAATGATATTCATCCTTTTCATTAATATTAATTTATTTTCGTGCTAAGGTTATTTTAAATAATACATTTATTTGTATACATTAAATGTAAATGTTGACATAGATACAATTTAAACAGAAAATGGTAGGGACAAGTTGAACATCAAGTGGAACCTTGTTTTGTTTGAAGTTCTTTGTTGTTTTGGGTTGTTTTTTTAAGTGAGGTGCAGTAACACAATATCTATCTATATCCATGTTTACATTTAGTAATCTACAAATTAGATTATTCATTTTTATTGAAATGATGTTGGATTATTTAACCATTTCACATTACCCTCTCCTAACACAAAACATTTGTTCCCCAAACTACCTTCTCCTCTCCTAGTTCCAGTTATATGGTAAATAGTGAGGAAAAAATTATCATGGCAGATACAAAAAATAATAATGAATTTATTAATAGTAATAAATTGTATTGTTTTACAACATGTTTTTTTTTGTATTTTTATGAAATAAAATTTGTAAAAGATTATGAAATGCATAGTATAATCCACGGTGCATTTTACATTATATATATATATATATAGTTGTGTGCAAGCATATTTAACCTGTTTGTGTATATTCAGATGTGGAAAGACAATACCCTGCACAAGTTGTTTCAAGATATTGCCTATAAGAAGAATTTCTTCTCTCAAGACATCTTGTGCAGTGTATTGTCTTTCTATGTCTGAGTGTATATGAACATGTTAAATATTCCTGTACATAACTATACTTCATTCAAGACTGCTTAGTGCACAACTTATAAATATATAAGTACATACATACATATGTTTGTATGTATGTATGTATGTATGTATGCATGTGTGTATGTATTTGTGAATATCTCTATATGTATGTATATATATATATATATGACATCAAGCAAGGTGAAAGTGTTGTAATCATCATCATCATCGTTTAACGTCCGCTTTCCATGCTAGCATGGGTTGGACGATTTGACTGAGGACTGGTGAAACCGGATGGCAACACCAGGCTCCAATCTAATTTGGCAGAGTTTCTACAGCTGGATGCCCTTCCTAACGCCAACCACTCAGAGAGTGTAGTAATGGCTACCTAAAAATTTTAAACATACACGTTGCTATCTTCAATATTCTTTTTTTATTTTATTTTGTGTTAATAGGTAGCAGAATTCATTCCACCTCTCTGCGTTCAAATTCCACCAAGGTCATCTTTGCTGATAATTTTTTTCAGGACTGATAAACAATGTACCAGTCCAAGGCAGCTGATTGGCGGACTTGTTAATATTATTAAAGCAAAATATCTTCCAATATCTGTTCCAGTTAATGTGTCAAACTGACAGAGTCGTTAGCATGCCAGACAAAATACTTAGCAGCATTTTGCTCATCTTTACATTCTGAGTTCAAATACCACTGAGGTTGGCTTTGCCTTTCTTCCTTTTGGGGTCAGTAAAATAAGTACCAGTTGAGTGTTGCAGTTGATGTAATCAACTTACCCTCTCTCCTGAAATTACTTGTACCAAAATTTGAAACCAATATGTGTTTCAGTTCTTTGCATTCTGAGTTTAGATTCTGTCAATAGCCATGGCTGGCCAACTGACCACAGGAGTGCACCTACTCCACCCTCTACCTCCTTCACACACACAAACACAAAACTTGTAATTGGCCCATCTGGATAATTTAGGGCCTCTGTCAGTCAATGTTGACCACATGTCTATACATATATCTGCACAGCCTAGTGTAAGATTTTTTTCTTTAGGAAGAGTAGCGGTTACCCATACATGCATGTCTCTCCTCTCCATGTCTCCAATATCTATCAAAAGGAAAGACCACCAACTTGGGCTGATACAACTTAACATTGGTGTCATCACAAGAATTGGTATCAGAATACAAAGAACCAGGACAGATACTGCAAGGCATCTCATCCAGCCCTTTAGCAGTTCTACTAGTCCATTACCCTAGATTAGTACATTTTTATCAGCCCTGAAAGGATAAAAAATAAAGATGAATTTGACAGGATTTGAACTCAGAATGCACAGAATCAGAGGAAACACTGCAAGACATTCTATCCCACACTTTAATGTCTCTACCATTTCACTGCCTTAGTGTCCATAATTATGCTTATAGCCAGCATAAGTTCAACCAGCAACTACAAGCTGAGGTTTCTTTGTCAGTGGATCAACCACAGTTGAATGGAGTGGAATTATTTTGCAGTGTAAACTATCTAACAGTTTCTTTGTACATCATTGATTTTATGCTTGACACAATTCCACTGCAGCTTTGACACTGTGTAACCATAACACTGTCTCAAAATCAAACAAAAATGAATATCTGTGTGTGTGTGTGTCTGTGTTAGTTCTCCTCCCCACCATCACTTGACAACCGATATTGGTGTGTTTACGTCCCCGTAACTTAGTGGTTTGGCAAAAATGACCGACATAATAAGTACTTGGCTTACAAATAATAAGTACTGGGGTCGATTTATTCAATTAAAGGTGGTACTCCAGCATGGCCACAGTCAAATGACTGAAACAAGTAAAAGAATAATGGCTTGTGTGGTGTGTGTGTGTGTGTTATATCGACTATTATGACTCTTCCACAAACATAAATGTTTCAGTTTGAATACATGAGCTCATATATAATGTACACACACACATGTATGTATATTTGTGTGTGCGTGTGTGTTAACTCTTTTATTTTCAGTTATTGAACTGTGGCCATGATGGGGTACAACCTGTGAAGATTTAGTCCCAATACTTATCTCAGTTTGGTATATACTTTATCAGTCTCTATTTATTGAATTACTAAGGTTAAAGAGCCTTAGCATAAACAAAACTATTGTTTAGACAGGGATAAACATAGCTACAAATACACACAAACATGTACACATAACTGCTTTTGCACAATTTCCCTCAACAAAATAACATTCAAAATTCACAAGTTTGTAGTTTCACCATCATAGTAAATTGTATTATTTTAGTTACTGCTCTATAAAGAGTAATATAACATTGAACTGTTGTTTATTCTCTTCTGAATACACTGATAACAATATTAATTATTTTAAGATTAGATTGTTCAATACACTAACCTTATTGACTGTGTGATTGATCCATGTCAGTCTTGATTTCAGGCGTAGGAGTGGCTGTGTGGTAAGTAGCTTACTTACCAACCACATGGTTCCGGGTTCAGTCCCACTGCATGACACATTGGGCAAGTGTCTTCTACTATAGCCTTGGGCCAACCAAAGCCTTGTGAGTGGATTTGGTAGACAGAAACTGAAAGAAGCCCATTATATATATATATATATGTATATGTATGTGTGTGTGTATATGTTTGTGTGTCTCTGTTTGTCCCCCCAACATCGCTTGAAAACCGATGCTGGTGTGTTTACGTCCCCGTAACTTAGCGGTGCGGCTAAAGAGACCTATAGAATAAGTACTAGGCTTCCAAAGAATAAGTCCTGGGGGTCGATTAGCTCGACTAAAAGGCGGTGCTCCAGCATGGCCACAGTCAAATGACTGAAACAAGTAAAAGAGTATTTCAATATCTAGTACATCGTTCACTTAAACGATAAAGGCAATAATACATCTTATCAACCCATTGGTTGGCTGTTTCTCAAAATCTGAAGCACAAGTTTTGTACTTGCACACAAGACATAACCGAAGTTCATCTAGCTATGGAAGGGAAATGAGGTGTGTTTTTTTGTTTTTATTACATAAAATTATCTTCAATACAGTGATGCCTTAGCTTGAGCAAGATATATTTCTCAAAGGTATCTTGATTTCAGAACTGAGTATATGAATTCCTGCATTTCATTAAAACATTAACACTAACCTATTTACTAAGATATGGCAGAGATATTAATTCTTAGAACTGAACTAGTATGTGTGTGTGAGTGAGTGTTTGAAAAACCTGTGATCAGTATGGGCAAGGAATTAATTAAAATATGTAAAGTGACACCAATGAAAGAAAACAAAGATGAAAATATTGTGTTACTTAACATGATCCTAGAATATTTCAGGAAAAATATCCTTTTTCAAATACAAGAAGTAAAATAACCAAAGTCTGGAGAAATGTGTTGCTGTTAGCAGCAAGCCATCCTAGTGGTTCACCAATAAGAACACATTTCTCCAGGCTTAGATTATTTTCCTTCTTTTATTTGAAAAGGAGTATTTTTCCCAAAATATTATGGGATCATGCAAAGTAATACAATACTTTTATCTTTGCTTTTGTAAGAGTTGTTTTTCTTGAATTATCATAAGATCAGTAAATAACCTATGTAAGGTAATAAGATATCTTTATTTGTATTTTTATTCATGAATATCACCTTACACACTTTGATTGAGTCCCCACCTGCATTGCTCAAATGTTCTGGAAACAACTCATTTACACACTGCAATTCTTCAATCAAATTACAGTGCATTTTTAGAGGAGGAAAGACGAAGAAATAAAAGGAACAGTCAAGGTAAAAATCACTAAATGGAACTTGTCTACATCTGACACACACACGTTATAAATGTTCTTAGTTTTATCAAAGAATAGCATGACCAATTTGAAAAGATCTAATAAGGCATTGCTATTCTCAGACAAATTTTAAAACATATACGAGATAGAGCATGGCTTCTATAACCAGTATTTAAATAGCATTATTACCTAAAAGGTAAAATATGGTGAAGCCCTGGGCTTGCAGCTACATAAGTACTGATGGCAAATCTATAGTTTAAGCTTTGATATAGACTACAGTTGAGAAACACTTGCCAAACACAACTCTTTCATCACAATTAAGGACCATAGAAATAATTGTACAGCCAACCCTGGCTGTTAATAAACCCTGCCAAATCAAAGTTAGGTCTCATCAGTAAGAAAATACCAAGAAGCATTAGCCCATTAGCATTTAAACCAGCCATATCCAGCTAAAATATTCCATTTGTTTTGTGTTAAAACTGACCAAATCCAGCCTCTCACACCTACCCCACAATGTTATTCTACTTTAAACAATCACATCCTTGAAATCTCAAGGATTTGAGATAATGCATGATTAATTCAAAACCATGTGAATCAAGAAGCATTACATTTGACATAGTAATCTGAATGCTAAAGGGTTAACATTGGTTTCAAATTTTGATACAAGGCCAGCAATTTTAAGGGAGCAGGTAAGTCAATTACATTGACTCCAGCGTTCAACTGGTACTTACATTTTGACCCTGAAAAGATGAAAGGCAAACTTGACCTCAGTGGATTTTGAACCCAGACTAAAGAGCAGGAGGAAATACTGCTAAGCATTTCATCTAACTCACAAATGATTCTACTAGCTCACCACTTTTTAAAAACATTAATATTATTAAAGTATATTTATTATCCTGTGATATAAACCTGTGAGCTTATTTGTTAGTCCTAGAATATACAAGATAAAGACCTAATTCAATAACATTGATAGTTATTGATTTTTAGTATTTGATATCTAGGGTTTTCCTCATTAAGGCACTTGATTTTTTTTTACTTGTACACTCCTTTAAATAGCACAAAGACTTAGATATGATATTTCATGCTAGGAAGACTCTACGTTTTGACAGAAGCTCAGCCTGGATGAAAAAGAGAGACCCAGGGGGTACCTTTATTGTGAGCAAGAGGGTACCTTCAGTGTGGCAGCACTGACATCTATGATTCCATTGGACTATCATCTTAGATGTTTTAAAAAGAAGATTCCTCTTCGCTAGTTTTGCTCTCTGTACAGGGACAATGCCCTAGCCATTTCCAACCACATTAATGGGAACATGTTAGGTTAGGAAAAGACATTATAGAGACATTCAGATTTTTTGGCCTAAAAATTGTTAGAGACACAAATCTTACAATAGTCAGCTTTCTAAATACCATTCTAAACCTTAGTAATGATTCTTTTAGGAAACAAAATCTGAAACTCACATACATTAACATAGGATCCTGCCACCCTTAGTATTCAGAAACTTCATATGAAAAACATAAGCTGAAGAACCTCCAACTTAACATACAAGAGAAACATCTTCTATAGGATGGTTCCTTACTACAATAATGTTCATGATGCCAATGGGTTCAAAGGTTAAACTACCTATGATCCCAGCCAGGGAATTGCCAGAAGATCAATGCACTGGAGGGTCAGTTGCTTTGCATCCTCAGCATTTATAATATAGGTAAGATCTTGCTCAATTTGATGCTGGCATGTTCCAAAAGAACACAAAGAGAGGAAATTGTTCAACAAATAGACGGGTAAGACCACCTATAACTGTACACTTAACAAGAAACAAAATTATCTCATATAAACCTGCCCTTACTGTGTGGCTAAATATCAGGAAGGAACCCTGCAATGGCCTACTGGATGGAACATGTAACATCGGGGTCATCATTTACAGGGCTGAAGTTAAACCTGCAGACAGAAACCAGAACACAAACCTAAAACAATATATAAGATTGACTAATGGCTCCTTCAAGCAAAGATTTCACAACCACACCACTTCATTCAGAAACACTGAAAAACACAAAAGAATTAAACAAATCCTTCAAGCTGCATCAAAATTTGACATCAACTGAAAGATTAAAAACAATCTAAACCATACACAAATGCTACTAAGAGAAGCAAGCTCTGCGCAGCAGAAAATAGCTTAATCCTACTAAACTTGCAGAAACAAAGTTTGTATTTTAATGGCAAGACAAATATTAATACTCAGGCATTTGACACCTTCATAAGCTCCGTCTTTCTAAAGCATGCTCTTTACCCAAATTACCCTCAGATTCAGCATGAGTCTTCTATAGATCTTAGTTGTACAACTGTAGGGATTTATTCTCTAGAATGTTTCCCAAAACCCTTCTGTATTTTCTGTTTTTTTCCAAGTGTTCTTTTCCTTTCTCCTCCCCCTTTCCCTGTGTAGTTATCTCTCACTCTCTTTTTTCTTTCCCCATCATTCCTTTAATATTTAATGTGTATAAATTCAAGTGTGTGTGGGTAACATATATGTGGTTGGGATCCTATAAGTAAACAAAATAGCAAATGAAGATAACTCCTTCCCTTACATCAGAAGCATACGGAATATAATAATGGAGATAATTCCCATAAAAAAAAAAAGCAGTACAGGCTCTTCCATTTCCAAATTAAAAGAATGTACAATTTTTTTTTTCCTGTGGTTCAAATTTCCTCCATACATGCTCCTAAAAGTGTAAGAGACAAAAGAGCGATCATAACAGTTGATTTCAAAGTTCTTATCACTAAGATATCTTACAGCCTGATGAGTATCTGAACCTTATTTAAGTACAAAAGAAATAGTTGCTGCTACCATTTTGTCCAAGAATTGCAATATGTTTATGAACTTATAATGAATTCTTCCAAAGCAAGAGCCTACTGGTATTTGCCAGAAGAGAATGGACCACCAGTGGATCTGGCTTTATGGAAACCATACTGATGGTCAAATAAAATATTTAATTATTTCCATCTATGGTTTAATCAAGCATTAATCAATGAACATATATTTAAAATGTAGATAATGAAGAATCCATAACATAGAAATCAAAAATAGGTAACCATTAGTAATGAAATTCATATCACCAATTTGATGATTTTTTTTTTTTTTCCTCTTCTTCACACATGCAATTTCAGAACAAAAATTTATAAATAAAACTAACTTTAACCCACTGAAAATAGTACCCACATCTGCCTCAGATCATAGCTTATTTCTTAAAAAGATTTTAATGTATTTCTGGAGACAATATATTTTTTTAAATATGACAGAATGGTCACAGCTAGAACAAACTTTAATCATAGATCTGTTTAATCAAGGCTGATCTAAACAAGAGAAACAGCAGATGATTTATGATTAAACTAACAGTCTGTATTTTTTAAAAAATTAAATACAAACCAATTTTTGGAGTGGAAATGAACATGAGTGTTCAATTCTACTTGCCCCAACTTTGCCAGTACCCAAAGGAATTTGAACTTAAATCATTAGAGCATCTGACAAAATGTTTTATAATGTTTGTTCTCTCTCTTTATAATTTGAGTCCTATTGTGGTCAGCTTTGCCTTTCATCTATCCATATTGCTATTGCTATGATACTTTCTCTTTACTCTTTCACTTGTTTCAGTCATTTGACTGTGGCCATGCTGGAGCACCGCCTTTTAGTTGAGCTAATCAACCCCAGGACTTATTCTTTGTAAGCCTAGTACTTATTCTATCAGTCTCTTTAGCTGAACCGCTAAGTTACGGGGATGTAAACACACCAGCATTGGTTGTCAAGCGATGTTGGGGGGACAAACACAGACACACAAACATATACACACACTTATATATATATATATATATATATATATATATATATACACATATACGACCGGCTTCTTTCAGTTTCTGTCTACCAAATCCACTCACAAAGCTTTAGTCGGCCCGAGGCTATAGTAGAAGACACTTGCTCAAGGTGTCACGCAGTGGGACTGATCCCGGAACCATGTGGTTGGTAAGCAAGCTACTTACCACACAGCCACTCCTACGCCTGATAGTTATTATAACAGTAAGTTGGCATAGCCATTAGCACATTGGACAAAATACTCATTGGTATTTCTTCTGATCCATTAGATGCAGCATTTAAATCCTGCCAAACTAACCTTGTCCTTCATCTTTTGGACTCAATAAAATAAAGTATCAGTCAAGTTACTTGGATCAATGTAATTGACTAGCTCCACCCCTCAATATTTTTGGCCTTAAGCCAAAATTAGAAAGAATTGTTATCATCATTGTTATTATTACAACCCTTACATGCTATATCAGTTAGCAGGGATGTTGTCTTGAGGTTTAGTGACAACAAGTCTTCTCAAATCTCAAGAATCTTTCTTAAGATTTTCTTTGCAGAACACAGTATTGAAGGTTGACAATGCAAGTTAGCATTATTATTATTATTATTATTATTACTATTATTGTTATTATTATTATTACTATTATTGTTGTTATTATTATTATTATTATTATCATCAATATTCCACCAAGGTTGACTTTGCCTTTTGTCCTTTCCGGGTTGATAAAATAAGTACCAGTTGAGCACTAAGGGTTGAGGCAATCAATCAGCCCCTTCTCCCAAAATTTTAGGCCTTGTACCTAGAGTAGAAATAAAGGATTATCATTATTATTTAGGTGGTGAGCTGTGAAGACCCATGACTTTGTCTTTCATCCTTTCAGGGTCAATAAATTAAGTACCAGTCAAACACTGGGGTCACTCTAATTGATTAGCCCCACCTCTCACAACATATCAGGCCATGTGCCTGTAATAGAAAAGATTGAGGTGAAGAATCAGAACAATAAAAGAATTATATCCTGCAATCAACAGACCCATTTGTCCAATCCCAGGTAAACCCAAAATCATCATTGTTCCCATTGTGACTTCATATCAAAATCCATTCCTGGACTCAAATTACATTCACACATCCATTGCAAATAGATGCAGCATCTTTATTTTTAATCTTTTCTTTTTCTTTTAAATCCCTTCCTTCAAACAGTCATATGTCAATATCGACAGAAGTGACCATTATTATCATTATTATTATTATTATTATTATTCAGTAGATTTATTTTTATAACGCGCTTTCACTTCACTACTGATTATTATTATTATTATTGTTGTTATTATTATTATTGTTGTTGTTATCATCATCATCATCATCATCATCTTCTTCTTCTTCTTCTTCTTGTTCTTCTTCTTCTTCTTAAGTTTAGTGGATTGGTAGAATTTCGTAGAACATCAGAAAAAAAATCTTGCATTCTTTGTTCTGGCTCATTATGTTCTGAGTTCAAATCCTGCTGAAGTAAATTTTACCTCTCAGCCTTCTGGACCTGATAAAATAAAGTACCAGTCAAGTACGAGAGTTGATATAATTGACTATTCCTCTTTCCACTTCTATATAAGTACCTAATCTTATTTCACCCAATTTTGAGACTTGTACTTATTTTGGAAAAAAATGATGATGGTGATGATGATGATAATGATGATGATAATAATTGTTACTGTTGCTATTGTTATTGATATTATTATTATTATTATTTAAGTTGTTAATTTGTATGTTTTTAAAAGAACCTATACCTTTGTTGATCTTATTGTATATATGTATACGTATATGTGTGTGCGTGTACATACAAACATACATACTCACACACACTTTCATATGTACACACATATACAATGGAGAGGTTTCAAAGTCGTATCCCAAACAACAACGGCAGAAACCATGATTAGGTGGAATTCTCACCAACAGCACTTTTTTTGAAATCATCTTTTTCTCCCCTCCGAGTTAATGTTATTGAAATAAAATTTCTGTTGAAATTCATTGTCTTTGTTCTTGTAATATCATTGAGAAAGGAAAAAAATAAACAAAATCAAAGGAAACTGGTGGTGATCTGTGTCAGTAAAAATTATACAAAGGAAAAATAAAATCATAAGTTCAGAAAGGTTTGTATGCCACAAAGAGATGAGAAATCTGATGTTTTGAGACTGACTCTTTACTACAGAGAAAATAAATGTTTTAACTTAGATAACTTAGATTGATTTCAGCCATTATTGGCCCAGGCCATGACTAACTCAATAGCACCACCTGGAAAAGTCTTTTAATTAATTATTTTGGGACACCATGGACCACTCAAGCAGAGAGTTGTTGTTGGCTGAGACATATCCAGGTGTAGGTGGTTTATCTGGTGTTTCCTGGAGGAATTTGTCCAGGTACCATTTGAAGGTTGTGGGGGGTTTTTCTACTTTAATTTCTTTCAGGATAACATTGAAAAGAGCAGGACTATTTGCAGTGAAGAAATTGTGCTGCAATGTTCCTATGTGATGTTATCTCAACCTCTGTAGAGGACACATTGCACGGGGGCCTAGTCTTGGGTGAATTGTAAACATAATACCAATATCATTTGGATAATATTGGTGGAATATTTTCTACATACTACAAATAATGTAACGCACATGACAGCATTGCAGAAAATAGAGTTTCAGCTGTTTAAGTAGAGCCTAATAATCAAGTCCCATCATGCTATCTATTTTTTTGTGATTATTCTCTGGTTTAATTGAAAAAATTTGATAGTAACTAGGTTATCTTTTTCTTTGTTTTCTTTTAAATGACGAATCAGCCTTGAAATATCAGACACTTATCTTCCTACAGCTTATGGACTTATCTAAATTTGTGAATTTGAGAAACTGTGTGTCTAGTTTGATGAAAGTTCTCAATCAACAAACTATGTGCATAGGGTTTGAATCTCTAGTGTAACTATTTCACCTAATTCTGTTAGGAAATGTATGAATGAATGTCAGCACATTTTTTTACTTTCTCTGTTGTAAATATTTAAAGAAGCATCAAATACCAGTGCAGTTTCTACTTGTCTTTTATGCTGTTAGGCAATACCATCATTTGCAACAAGTCATGAAGTGATACTTTTTTATGGTATTTCATGTAGTATCATGCAACTCTAGTCTATCAGCAATTCTTTTTGGCCTTCTACACTAAGTATTCTAGTCTGCACTTAACTGTTCTTCATGTAGAATGTACATTTGGGAAATTTCCTAGTATCATTATATTAAATTGTTTAATCAGTGAATAATCTGAAAAAAAAAAGGAGAAAATTAAATTATATCCTCCCAGTCATTTCATGGTCTTCTAATTACATACACATATTTTAACAAAGAACGTCAGTAATATAACCAGAACATGTTTCGAATTGTCATTATATTTGCCCAAAGATCAGATTTATTCATATTGCATTAATTTTTAATCATTTTAATTGTCAAAGGTCTCTTCATCATCATCATTTAACGCCCGTTGTCCATGCTGGCATGGGTTGGACGGTTTGGCTAGGGCTGGCACACTGCAAGGCTGCACCAGACTCCAGTCTCATTTGGCATGGTTTTCTATGGCTGGATGCCCTTCCTAACACCAACCACTCCGAGAGTGTAATGGGTGCTTTTAAATGCCACCAGCATGGGTGCCATTTGCATGACATTGGTATCTGCCATGTCTGCGATTTTACTTGGCTTGATGGGTCTTTTTCTCAAGCATGACATAACGCCATCATGCAAACTAATGGCATTTCCCCATAAAAATTATTTTTGGTTAATATATCAACCAGTATTTAATCATGTTTAATCTCCAGGTAAAATAGCAATGCAATGAAATAATAAAACCATTGTATAGGTGTAGCTCTGGATGCATAACCAAGAAATTAGTTTTGTAAATAGATGGTTTTAGATTTGACTCCACTATGAGGGACCATTGGTGAGTATGTTCTACCACAGTGCTGAATCAAATAAAAGCTTTGAAAGTGAAATTTGGTAAATGGAAATGGCATGGAAGCATATGGGATACTATAACATTTCTCAGGTGGTAGAATTAATCCCATACCCAGTCTAAAATGACCATCTGCAATTTCAGAGCACTTTATGGAGTCATCTCTGTTTTCAGGGTTGTCATCTTCAGACTGAGGATAACTTTTCCACTTCTGAATTGAAGAGAAGAAAAGTGGTACATATGCAACCCTTCTGCTAATTAAAATCTCCAATAATATTCAACATACTTTTAAAAAAGATATACAGGATCATGTCATATGGTAATATCGTATGACTGAAACTAAAATAGCTTATTGAATGTTTTTGAACATGGGTCTGTTTTGTTGGAGATGATATGGGGGCTCAGAAATATATAAAGGAAAATAAATAAATTCCATCGTTTCAATTCTTGGGCTATAATTTAGATATTCAACACCATGTAAAATTTATTTATGAAAGTATAACTCAAGGAGGAAGTAAAAGATAAGAAGCATGACAATGTACGGAAAGACAGGAGGAAATCATAAATGTTAACATGAATAACTAGCATGACAATGTGAATATTCAATTTAGATATCTTTGAGGTTGTCTTTGACCTTCATTCTTTGGTGTCATTAAAGTCTCTACCTACCCTGTAAGTGTGACTATGTAGTTGTTAGTATAGCCTCAGGTCATTCCTGATAGAAAAGATTTATGAATTCCAGTTGTAACCATTCTGTCTTTTCATCGATTAGCAACAGCATTGCCTAATGTATCATTCTTTATTTTAGATGGTTAGGTGTGATTTGAAGGAGTGTGGACATTGGAATTAGACGCTGAGGGAAAATGGCTGTAACTTTTTTATTTTTTTATTTTGACGGTTTTCGTTTTCGATAATGTGTTCTATATGTCACGGTCATGCGATTCCACCTAAAAAAAATTTTGGACCCAATCCCTCCCCCACCCCACCCCTATACACGGGGGGTGGCGTTCTGGCGATTTTCATTTTTGACATTGTGTTATGTCCAGGTCGTACGAATAGCCTTCTCGCAACTTAGATGTGAAAATGAACGGCTTACATTTATATTGAAACAGAAAAAGGATCATATGTGGAGTCCCCACCACGAAACTTGATATGCTAGAAATAACAG
>NC_068981.1:133940384-133945314 GCF_001194135.2 Octopus bimaculoides
AACCCCGTTTGCCAAAGCGCATTTTTTCCTTCATATTTATTTACATATAGACCAATGCAAGATTTGGATTGTCCGCGTTTAGCTGTTATTTCTAGCATATCAAGTTTCGTGGTGGGGACTCCACATATGATCCTTTTTCTGTTTCAATATAAATGTAAGCCGTTCATTTTCACATCTAAGTTGCGAGAAGGCTATTCGTACGACCTGGACATGTAGAACACAATGTCAAAAATGAAAATCGCCAGAAACCACCACCACCACCACCCCGTGTGTGTGGGGGTGAGGGAGGGATGGGGGTCCAAAATTTTTTTTAGGGGGAATCGCATGACCGTGACATATAGAACACATTATCGAAAACGAAAATCGTCAAAATTAAAAAACAAAAAAGTTACAGCCATTTTCCCTCAGTGTCTAATTCCAATGTGCACCTGAAGGAGATTTAACTGCTAATCCTAACAGATCGACCGACAACAAAGAGGGTCCCTCATTAGCTCATGCATTGGATGGTGGACGTCAGCGATAGGTAGCACACACAAGTTAGATTTTCTCTGTTTTAACAGGGATTTTTCAGATTTTTTTTTTCTTCCACAGTGCCCTTGAAAATGATGGGGGGCATCTTTCTAGCAAAGAAAATTTGCGAAATGTGATGTTAGCTGATTTTGTGAACACTACTCGTTTAAAAACAATGGGAGAAACATTTTCGTTTAAAAGAGAAAAAGATTTTCCAACACCCTGTTTATGAATTTCTTTCTTAACAATACACATGGCATTACTTTTCTTAAAAACGTTTTTTCATTACCCAATTAGATGTGTTTACGGAGAGAAAATATGAAACCAAGAAACAAGGAAGGTATCAGATGGTCGTGAGATGAGCTAAAAGCATCTTTTTCCGAAGACGCTCCCCACCCCACAAAAAAAGTACCGCGAAAAAATATCTGAAAAATTGCAACTTGTGTATACTGCCTATAGCTGACGTCCACCATCCAATGTATTCTTTTTTTTAAGAATGCATTCCGTTCATTGGATAACGTACTCCAAGATATAAAGGCGTTTTAATAATAATAATATCCAATGAAAATAAAGCAACAACAAAGTTTCAGCCCTTCCCATTCCGATGTCGTGAGTAAAGGATAGACTAAATAATGTAATCAAAAGTGCATTGTAATTGAAATGGGGACGGGTTGTGCATTACCTTTAAAACAAACAAACTTTTCCTTTCGTTCTGGGCTAAGCTACCACTAAACAACAACACAGATAGAAGAAATCCTACAACGATCTCGTAACTAGGAATAAACTATATCATAAAAACATTCCACAATTTACTATATCATTATTATTATTACAAATATGCAAATGAGGCAGCTTACTATGGTTAAGTGTACTAGATAGGGCATGTATATATAGCGAGGCTTAGCGGAAGTTGTTGTACTAGCTACGGCGGTACATATTCTAAAATTGGAACGATACAGAGAAGATTAGCATGGCCCCTGCGCAAGGATGACACGCAAATTCGTGAAGCGTTCCATATTTTTTCTTACTGTTTCTACTGACATGGATATCCATTTTTTTCTTGTTGTCATTCTTTTCTCTTCCATGAAATTTATTCGCATCTTCCGTAACTTTCAGAAATTTCATCTAAAACTGTATAGTTCCAGTGAATATATACAGAAATTGGTGAACGTAACGAATTCCTACGCTAGCCATTCAAAAGTGCTTTTATAAGTTTCTTTGCTTCCATTAAATTCCAAGTACAAGTACTGCAATATTTTTCAAAATAAATACAGAAAAAGTTATAATAATAACATATCAAACAAAAAAACAACAGCGATCTCAAAATATCGGGTTTCCCCATACCAATTTTTTAACTTCGTTTTTAATTTCACGTTTAACACTATGACGATTAAAATTGTTAATATTTTTTCCTCGACTTGTTAATTTATAAAAGTTATCCCCTCCGCTATTTCCATTCGGACTCCAAACTTGTCGTTCAATTGCGCATGCGCGTATGCAGATTTCCAATCAACTAGACGACAGACAGGGCAGACTTCATGTGGTCGTTCGATAAACTAGAAACAAGGATCAATTCTCCTTGAAATCACGTGGTTCTAACGACTTATAAAACAAAAGATACATCGGACATTATATATAGTCCGACAGAGATTCTTTCGATTTTTGATCAAAAAATAAAAGTGTAAATATTAATGATATTAAGCAACGACCAATTAGACGTGTTCAATATCAGGTTTCGTTTTTTCATAACTTCCTCGAATTATGAAAGTTCAACAACACTACAACTATGAAAATGATGAGAATTTATTGTATTTGTGTTTTGGTAAAGCTTCATCATGGAAACCCTTTATCAAATGCATTCATTCAATGAAACGTGTACACCTGTTTCAGTTGTTGTGTACTCTACACTACATTATGGCACGAGCTATTGTTGAAATAAAAGTGAAATATTGCAGTTTTTCCTAGATATGATGGACTTCATATGTACTCAATCGTTATCTCTTTTCATGAAGCGTTCACACTGGCATAGTTTTGACAACTTCAAAGAGCTTTCCTTGTGCCTAATTTGAATCATCAGTAGTTTTCCTATAAAAAAAATAGCTACTACTAAAGCAGCGCGGACCCGAACGCGCAGTCGCGCGTCCGCGCTGCTTTAGTAGTACCAAAAAACAAATAGACCGAGCGAAATATGCATTTGCGTACAAAATATATGATTTACAGCGTTTTAACGTCAACAGATATGTTATGGATAATCGTAACTAGCAATGAAAAATATGATAAACACCTTCCAGAATTTACTATATCATTATTATCATTACAAATATGCAAATGAGGCAGCCTACTATGATTAAGTGTACGAGATAGGGTATGTATATATTACGAAGCTTAGTAAACGCTATTGTACTAGCTACGGCGGTACATATTCTAAAATTGGAACGATACAGAGAAGATTAGCATGGCCCCTGCGCAAGGATGACACGCAAATTCGTGAAGCGTTCCATATTTTTTCTTACTGTTTCTACTGGATAGCCATTCTTTTTTCTTATTGTCATTCTTTTCTCTTCCATGAAATTTATTCGCATCAGCCGTAACTTTTAGAAATTTCATCTAAAACTATATAGTTCCAGTGAATATATACAAGAATTGGTGAACGTAACGAATTCCTACCTAAGCCATTCAAAAGTGCGGTACTACTAAAGCAGCGCGGACCCGATCGCTCAGTCGCGCGACAGGGCTAGCTAGTCGTGAGTGGTCGATCCTAACCCTAACCCTATTCCTAACCCTAAACACGTATTCATTTGCACACGCGGGTTAGGGTTAGGGATAGGGTTAGGGACAGGGTTAGGGTTAGGGGATAGGGTTAGGGTTAGGATCGACCACTCAAGACTAGCTAGCGCGGACGCGCGACTGCGCGTTCGGGTCCGCGCTGCTTTAGTAGTACCCAAAAGTGCTTTTACAAGTATCTTTGCTTCCATTAAATTCCAAGTACATGTACTTCAATATTTTTCAAAATAAACAGAGAAAAAGTTATAATAACATTTAAAACAGAAAAAACCCCAGCGATTTCACAATATCGGGTTTCCCATACCAATTTTTTAACTCCGTTTTTAATTTCACGGTTAAAATTGTTAATATTTTTTCCTCAATTTGTTAATTTTTAAAAGTTATCCCCTCCCCTATTTCCATTCGGACTCTAAACTTGTCGTTCACCTTCGCATGCGTGTATGAAGATTTTGCAATCAACTAGACGATAGCCGGGCCACACTTCATGTGGTCGTTCGATAAGCTAGAAACAAGAATCAATTCTCCTTGAAAGCACGTTTTTCTAACGACTTATATATAAAACGAAAGATACATCGGACATATATATAGTCCAAGAGAGATTCTTTCGATTTGTGATACAAACATGAAAGTGGAAATAATAACGATATTTAGCAACGACCAATCAAACGTGTTCAATATCATGTTTCGTTTTTTCATAATTTCCTCGGATTCTAATATTTTCAACAACACTACAAATATGTAGTGAGAATTTATTGTATTTCTGTTTTGGTAAAGCTTCATCATGGAAGCCCTTTATTAAAGGCATTCATTCAATGAAACGTGTACACTTGTTTCAGTTGTGTACTCTACACTACATTATGACATGAGGTATTGTTGAAATAAAAGTGAAATATTGCAGTATTTCCTAGATGTGATGGACTTCATATGTACTCAATCGTTGGCTTTTTTCATGAAGCGTTCACACTGGGATAGTTTTGACAATTTTAAAGAGCCTGTCTTGCGCCTAATTTGAATCATCAGCGGTCTTCCAATAAAAAAAAAATACACCGAGCGAAATATGCATTTGCGTACAAAACACATGATTTTCAAAGATTTAATGCAAACAGATATGATATGGACAATCGTAACTAGGAATGAAAAATATGATAAACACCTTCTAGAATTTACTATATCATTATTATTATTACAAATATGCAAATGAGGCAGCCTATTATGGGTAAGTGTACGAGATAGGGTATGTATATATTACGAAGCTTAGTAAACGCTATTGTACTAGCTACGGCGGTACATATTCTAAAATTGGAACGATACAGAGAAGATTAGCATGGCCCCTGCGCAAGGATGACACGCAAATTCGTGAAGCGTTCCATATTTTTTCTTACTATTTCTACTGACATGGATATCCATTTTTTTCTTGTTGTCATTCTCTTCTATTCCATGAAATTTATTCGTATCTTCCGTAACTTTCAGAAATTTCATCTAAAACTGTATAGTTCCAGTGAATATATACAGAAATTGGTGAGCGTAACGAATTCCTGCGCAAGCCTTTCAAAAGTGCTTTTATAAGTTTTTTTGATTCCATTAAATTTTAAGTACAAGTACTTCAATGTTTTTTTTAAATAAATAGAGAAGAAGA
>NC_068981.1:133946320-133949424 GCF_001194135.2 Octopus bimaculoides
GTTTTTTCATAATTTCCTCGGATTCTAATATTTTCAACAACACTACGACTATGTAGTGAGAATATATTGTATTTGTGTTTTGGTAAAGCTTGATGAAGTAGACCCTTTACCAAAGGCATTCATTCAATGAAACGTGTACACCTGTTTCAGTTGTTGTGTACTCTACACTACATTATGGCACGAGCTATTGTTGAAATAAAAGTGAAATATTGCAGTTTTTCCTAGATATGATGGACTTCATATGTACTCAATCGTTGTCTCTTTTCATGAAGCGTACACACTGAGATAATTTTGACAACTTTAAAGAACTTTCCTTGTGCCTAATTTGAATCAATGGTTTACAATTAAAAAAATAGACCGAGCTAAATATACATTTGCGCGCAAAATATGATTTTCAACATTTCAACGTGAACAGATATGGTATGGATAATCGTAACTAGCAATGAAAAATATGATAAACACCTTCCAGAATTTACTATAACATTATAATTATTACAAATATGCAAATGAGGCAGCCTATTATGGTTAAGTGTACGAGATAGGGTATGTATATATTGCGAAGGTTAGTAAACGCTGTTGTACTAGCTACGGCGGTACATATTCTAAAATTGGAACGATACAGAGAAGATTAGCATGGCCCCTGCGCAAGGATGACACGCAAATTCGTGAAGCGTTCCATATTTTTTCTTACTGTTTCTACTGACATGGATATCCATTAAATTCCAAGTACATGTACTGCAATGTTTTTCAAAATAAATAGAGAAAAAGTTATGATTACATTTATAAGAGAGAAAAAAACTAGCGATTTCACAATATCGGGTTTCCCATACCAATTTTTTAACTTCGTTTTTAATTTCACGATTAAAATTGTTAATATTTTTTCCTCAATTTGTTAATTTTTAAAAGTTATCCCCTCCCCTATTTCCATTCGGACTCTAAACTTGTCGTTCATGTTCGCATGCGTGTATGAAGATTTTGCAATCAACTAGACGATAGCCAGGGCACACTTCATGTGGTCGTTCGATAACTAGAAACAAGAATCAATTCTCCTTGAAAGCACGTTTTTCTAACGACTTATATATAAAACGAAAGATACATCGGACATATATATAGTCCGAGAGAGATTCTTTCGATTTGTGATACAAAAATGAAAGTGGAAATAATAATAATGATATTGAGCAACGACCAATCAAAATTGTGTTCAATATCATATTTCGTTTTTTCATTATTTCCTCGGATTCTAATATTTTCAACAACACTACGACTATGTAGTGAGAATATATTGTATTTGTGTTTTGGTAAAGCTTGATCGAGGAGACCCTTTACCAAAGCATTCATCCAATGAAACGAGTACACCTGTTTCAGTTGTGTACTCTACACTACATTATGGCATGAGCTATTCTTGAGATAAAAGTGAAATATTGCAGTTTTTTCCTAATGTGATGGATTTCATATGTACGCAATCGTTGTCTCTTTTCATGAAGCGTTCACACTGGGATAATTTTGACAACTTTAAAGAACTTTCCTTCTGCCTAATTTGAATCATTAGTGGTTTTCCAATACAAAAAAAAAAGACGAGGTAAATATACATTTGAGCGCGAAATATATGATTTTCAACATTTAAACGTGAACAGATATGGTATGGATAATCGTAACTAGCAATGAAAAGTATGATAAACACCTTCCAGAATTTACTATATCATTATTATTATTACAAATATGCAAATGAGGCAGCCTATTATGGGTAAGTGTACGAGATAGGGCATGTATATATAAAGAGGCTTAGCGGAAGTTGTTGTACTAGCTACGGCGGTACATATTCTAAAATTGGAACGATACAGAGAAGATTAGCATGGCCCCTGCGCAAGGATGACACGCAAATTCGTGAAGCGTTCCATATTTTTTCTTACTGTTTCTACTGACATGGATATCCATTTTTTTCTTGTTGTCATTCTCTTCTATTCCACGAAATTTATTCCTGTCTTCGGTAACTTTTAGTAATTTCATATAAAACTGTATAGTTCCAGTGAATATATACAAGAATTGGTGAACGTAACGAATTCATACGCTAGCCATTCAAAAGTGCTTTTATAAGTTTCTTTGCTTCCATTAAATTCCAAGTACAAGTACTGCAATATTTTTCAAAATAAACAGAGAAAAAGTTATAATAATAACATTTAAAACAGAAAAAAACAGCGAATTCACAATATAGGGTTTCCCCATACCAATTTTTTAACTTCGTTTTTAATTTCACGTTTAAAACTATGACGATTAAAACTGTTAATATTTTTCCCTCAACTTGTTAATTTTTAAAAGTTATCCCCTCCCCTATTTCCATCCGGACTCCAAACTTGTCATTCACTTGCGCATGCGTGTATGTAAACTTTGCAATCAACTAGGCGACTTTTGAAGAGCTGTCCTTGTGGCCTAAGTTGTATCATCTGTGGTTTTCCAATAAAAAATGTAAATAAACTTCGGTAAATATACATATGCGCACGAAATATATGATTTTCAACATTTTAACATAAAGAGATATGTTAAGGACAATCGTAACTATGAATGGAAAATAGATAAACATCTTCTAGAATTTACAATATTATCAGTATTATTGTCTCCCGAAAGCGGATGGACGTGTCTCCCGAAGCTCTGTAAGTTGTTGCCGTTTTTACCCGGAAATCTTTTGAAATCTGTTTTAATTTTTATATATTGTTGTAGCCAAGCCAACTAGGTTCTTGCGGAGCTAGTCGGTTAGGCGAGATTTCCCCCATTTAGGGGTGAATTCTTAGTTTGAAAAACTTCCATTTTCACATTTCACACGTATCATATCTGAAAAATGTCGGAAAAAAAAATAACAAGCTGTTCTCTTCTCTCTGCATCACTCCCCTACAAAAAGAATGACGGGTCAAGTCCTTTTTCACCCCGCCCAATTAATGCCATAAAAGGCAAAATGTCAGTGAAAAGAGCAGCCAGCTGTTCTCTTCTCTCTGCATCACTCCCCGACAAAAAGAATGACAGGTCAAGTCACATTCCACCCCGCCCAGCTGACGCCATAGTGGACAGTGTTCCTGATTCAGGTCTGTTTAACAGACTCTCTGCTGCTGACT
>NC_068981.1:133953892-133972645 GCF_001194135.2 Octopus bimaculoides
TACTTATTTATTTATCTATTTATTTATTATATCTTTCTCCGTTTTCTTCCTCTGTTTAGACGAACTTTCCTACCTTTTCGGACAAAACCTTTTGTAACCTTTGTCCTTATATGTTTTTAATTGATATTAGCCCTTGTGGCCAATAAAACGAATTAATTATTATTATCACAAATATGCAAATGAGGCAGCCAATTATCGTTAAGTGTACGAGAGAGGGCATGCATAAATTGTGAAGCTCAGTGGACGCTCTTGTATTATCTGCGGCGTTACATATTCTACAATTGGAACAATACAGAGAAGATTAATATGACCCTTTCGCAAGGATGATACTCAAATTCGTGAAGCGTTCTATATTTTTTCCTTTTTTTTTCTGTCGACATGCCATTTAGTTATTCCTATCGTCTTTTTTACCTCCCCTACAGAAGCCATTCACATTTCGCAGTTTTTCGGAATTTGAACTGAATTCGTGTTTTCTTATGACGACTGGGGCATTGAATGGACACTTAACACCTTAGAATTTTATTTCATTGTAAAATTCTTCGGATTGTTTACCTTGAAGTCCGACGACCCTACTTTTACCAGAAAAAAAGTCTTACTAAATTACATTTCAAAACCTCAGATATACTTATCCACCATCTAAATTTTTCAATCTTTCTACATTTTTGCACCACTTGGAAGAATGAGTACATTAAGACCTTTTTTTTTCTTTTTTTTTTTTTCAGTATTTTAATTTTGGAAAATATTATCTCTTCAGCTTCCTTTCGGAATATCCAATCCGCTTTGAACTCAAAATTTCCTGAAGTTCAAAAATCCGTCCGCCCATTTGCTCATGTGACAGGAGGGCGGGCTTAATGTGGTCATTCAGAATTTCAGAAACAAAAGTTAATTCTCCTTCAGACAACACATTTCTAACATTTTACAATATATTCCATAAGGCATTCTTTCGATTTGTGATCACAAAATGGAAGTGAAAATATTGACACTATTAGGTGAATTCTTATATTTTCAACAATGATACAACGATAAGAAATTTGTTGTATTGTTGCTCAATTGCTGGGATGGTTTAGGAGTCTTTTTTCAAAGGCATTCAATGAAACGGGTATATATATGTTCCAGTTATCCTACACTACATTATCGAATAGTGTCCTTTGCTAAAGACACTTTGTTGAGATAGAAGTGAGATATTGTAATTATTTCCTACATGTGAAGAATTACATAGGCACTTAGTCGTTCGCTTTTTTCATGATACGTACACAATGATATTAGTTTTGACAACTTATGAAAATCTGGCCTTGTGACGAATTTGTTTCATCACTGGTTTTTTTCTAAAAATTATGTAAGTAGACTTCGATAAATAGACATTTGCATGCAAAATATGAGTTTCTGTATTTTAAAACAAGTAGATATGCCAATGACAATCTTAACTCGTAATGAATAATGCCATAAACACATTTCAGAATTTACTGTCCCATGATAATTATAACAAATATGCAAATTAGCCAGCGTATTATGTTTAACTGTACGAGATAGGGCATGTATATATTGTGCAGCTTAGTGGAAACCATTGTACTAGCTACGGCAATACATATTTCAAAATTGGAACAATACAGAGATTAGCACGGCACGCAAGGATGTGGTTTTCCAAAAAAAAATTTTAATAAATCGATCGAGCTAAATATACATTTGCGCACAAAATATACGATTTTTAAACATTTTAACGTAAACAGATATGGTAAGGACAATCGTAACTAGGAATGAAAAATATGATAAACACCTTCTAGAATTTACTATATCATTAATACAAATATGCAAATGAGACAGCCTATTATGGTCATGTGTACGAGAATTTACTATATCATTATTATCATTACAAATATGCAAATGAGGCAGCCTATTATGGTTATGTGTACGAGACAGGGCATATATATATTGTGAAGCTCTTGTACAAGCTACGGTGGTACATATTCTAAAATTGGAACGATGCAGAGAAGATTAGCATGGTCCCTGCGCAAGGATGACACGCAAATTCGTGAAGCGTTCCATATTTTTCTTACTGTTTCTACTGACATGGATATCCATTTTTTTCTTATTGTCATTCTTTTCTCTTCCACGAAATTTATTCGTATCATCCGTAACGTTTAGAAATTTCATCTAAAACTATACAGTTCCAGTGAATATATACAGAAATTGGTGAACGCAAGCCATTCGTGAAGCGTTTCCTATCTTCTTTCTTACGTCTTCTACGAAAACAGAAGACATTCCCATTTTATAATGTTTAGGAATTTCAACGAAATGTATATATTCTTAGTAAATGAATTGGAACGACGGCCGAGGTATCGAATTGGCACTCAACGCTTTAGATTTTTTTCTTTTTTATTGTAAAATTCTTCGGATTCGTTTAACTTCAAGTGCGGCGATCCCACTTTTGCCAAATGAAGAAAAGTTAATAAGTAAATCAACTTTTCATAACATCGAATTTACTTATCCTTCAGCTAAATTTTTTAATCTTTCTATATTTTTACACCACTTTTGAAAATACATAAATTACATTTGTTTGTTTTGTTTTTTTTAATTATTCATTTATTTTTTCTTTAACATTTCAATTTTGGAAAATATTACCCTTCCTCTGCTTCCTTTTGGAATAACCAACTCAGATATTCCAAAAGTTTTAAAACTCTTCCATGCGTGGATATCTGTTAAGACGACAGGCGGGCTTAATGTGGTCATTTGCCATACTAGAAACAACTCTCCTTCAAACCACACATTTCTAACATTTTACAAAACGAAGGATACATTTGACAATATATAGTCCGAGAGACAATCTTTCGATTTGTGATTATAAAATGGAAGTGAAAATATCAGACGATGACCAATCGGTCGTGTTGAATAGACAACCCCTCCCGATCCATCTTTTTTTTTTTGTCTTTTCCCATCACTTTCAGATAATGCCGCCGGAACCACAACTGAAGGGATATTAACCCTATGTAGCCCCTCACATGTTGGAAGTAACTACAATATCTTGCTTTTTTTTTTATCTCAACAAGAATACATGCGATACTGTAGAATGTACAATTACTGAAACATATACATTCGTTTCATTGACTGAACGCTTTTCAAAAAGTGTAACGATAAATACAAAAATTATGGAATTAGGCGTGTCATTCTTATGCAGTGGTAATGTCATCGTTGTATCATTCCAATTTTAGTATATGCACTGCCGAAGCTTGTACAATTGATTCGTGCAAGCAACACATTATGTATATAACTGATCACATATGGACAGTCTCTTTTAGGCTTGCTAATTTGCATGTTGAAAACGCTTATGACGACAGTAAATCGTTGAACGCCTACATAACGGATTTAGTTACTAGACACGATTGTTACTTACTGTAGTAGAGGTTGGAGGTTTACATCCCATATCACTGAAGCATCGGGTAATGCTAAGGAGGGTATTTCACTGTGCCACTAATGCCATGGTTTGGGGATGTCTCAAATATTTAAAAAAAAGAACACTAGTCTTCTCTGGCGCAATGTATAGCTGAGAGTGTAACGCCTCTTCTATTTATTTGCCGATATTTTTCGCTGTTTCTTATTGTTTTACTTTTATATATGAAAGTAATATATAAAAGAAAGCCGCTTATTAATTGGAAGTATGCAACTTTTACTAACCGAAAGCAATTATTAAAGTTTGTGAAATTCTGATTTTAATACATTTTTATCAAAATGTGGTTTTTCAAGTTTGTTTTATTATTGATGATTTCAACTACAGAATGTTAATTTTAATTCACTGCAAGATGGTTAGAAGTTCTCTCTCTAACTACTTTCAAGAAACCTCTCAATAAAAACTTCTCCAAATTATAAGTTTAATCTAGCATCAGTGAAATTATGTTGATTCCATTATCCTATCATATTTGTTGTGAGATTTTGAGGAAATAGAAAGCTACAGAAGAAAGTGACTTTCATTTACGTCGTCTCCATTTTCTTTCATACTATCATCATCACCAACATTGCTTCCTTATAACTTTCAGAAAAATGGGTACTTTATAATGACATTTTTCTATAAATACATTTCAGATAGTGAAGATTACAATTATATCAGAATGTTGTGAATTTTTGTTTTCACAAGGGTAATTCAGAGCAGTGTCCAGACAATTCACATGCCTCGACTTTGTTTCCCTGTAACTTCATATTTTCATCCCATTACAATTGTGTTGAAGACTATTTCACTCTTTGCCCACTGGAATTTGTAAATGAAATTTCTCAGGGATATCAATATAATTTGAAAGACATTAGGTATTTAGGTCTTGAGTGGATGATGTGTGTGTATACAAAAGATTAAGGACATGTGTAGTATCACTTTGGTTAAATAATTGTGCATCTTAGACGTAGGTCACAAGTGAAGATGATGTAGGGTGGAGAGGACACATTTTAGTCTTGAGAACATGACAACCTCACAATTGCAGGTACATCTGACCTCAATTAGCACTCATCTGGAATAACACAGTACACTCATCATGAACCACGTTATGCTCATGAATTGATCTGTGATTCTTGTCTAGACCACAAAAGCACAACCCAGAAACTGACAGTCCACAATGCTTAGGACAACTTGGGATCTTGAAACAAAACCTATTCCCCATGTTCTATTGTTCATTTACCACTGATTCATTTAACAGTCTTTTTAAACTAAAATATCAGTGGACGATGTCAGTGTTGCATGTCCGGCCCATTTAAAAGTACTTTGATGCATCTGGCGATATGATATGCTTGAGAAGACCTATTGAGTCAAGTAAAACCAATATCATAGCTGTGGCCAATGCCAGTGGGACATAAAATGCACCATCCAAACGTGGTCGATGCCAGTGCCCTCTGACTGCCTCCTCTGCTGGTGACATAAAAAGCACTATCCAAACGTAAATGATACTGGGGATGCCTGACTGGCTCCTGTGCCAGTGGCACCTAAAAAGCACCCACTACACTCTCAGAGTGGTTGGCGTTAGGAAGGGCATCCAACTGTAGAAACATTGCCAGATCAGATTGGAACCTGATGCAGCCTTCTGGCTTTCCAGACCTCAGTCAAACTGTCCAACTCATGCTAGCATGGAAAACAGAAATTAGATTAAACGAGGACAGATGTATCAAAAATAAGATGCACCCAGTACTCTCTACAAAGTGGGTGGAAGAGCATCCAGCTACAGTGACCGAATCAAAGTATGAGGTGTGATCCCCTGACCCATCCATGAAAGTAGTGGTTCCAAATAATAAATGATTTAGACTATCTGTCCAATCCATGGATGTGGATATAAAGCAATAACCTGTCCATCCATTGAAAGTAAACACAAGGCAACAATGACGAGTATAATGAGTGTAAAAATTTAGAAGAGAACAAAATGGCAGTGAAGGTAGAGTTTATTGAACAACTCCCCATGACTGATGACATGATATAAAATTTTACTGGAATGGTGATTACAAAACTATTATTTCAGAATCAATGCTGCACTCTCCATCAGGTTCCTGTTTTGATTTTTTGTTTTTAGAATACATTTCTGAACTCTGATCAGAGATCTTCCTCTTTCTCTTTAGTGGACTCAGATCCATAGCTTCAGATTGTTCCTCTTCCATGATGATTAAATCATCATTATAGTCAGCAACAGGCAATTCTAGAGAAAAATAGCAGAGCAGAGACAATTTATATAAAATTTCAAAACATTACTAAAATTAACTTTAGACAACATTAATACAATATGTACAGGCATAGCTGTGTGGTTAACAGGTTTGCTTCCTAACCACATGATTTTGAGTTCAGTCCTACTGTGTAGCACTTTGGGCAAACACCCAGGTCAACTAAAGCCTTGTGAATGGATTTGGCAGATGGGAACTGAAAGAAGCCTGTTGCATATATTTTCTTTTCTTTTCAATTAGCATCCATGTTCCATGCTAGCATGTATATATATGTGAATGTGTGAATATTTGTCTCCTTGTCTTGACATTACATGATTGTCGTAAATGAATGCTATTTATTTCCAATATTCAGAAACGAGGGTTGGAGACAGGAAGGGCATCCAGCTGTAGAAAATCTGCCCCATGCAAGCATGGAAAGGTTGATGTTAAAACAATGATGGTGATAAATTAGGCTATGTATTTTTTTGGACAAAAAGAGTAGCCAATATGTGCATAAAATAAATGTGAAAAATCTGTTGCTATATATGCATAGTAACTAAACATATCTTAATCATCCTTTGTTGACTTGCAGACTTTTCAAACACTGCTGGTTTTCTTCCTCCACTTAAACATTTTGGTCTCTGTACCAATAAGGTCATCTGATTTCTGCCTTAACACTTTGATCTCTTTCTACATAAACATATCACACAACTTGTATTCTATGAAGCCCATGGTGTTTTAAATCACCTAGGTATATGAAACAACCAATTTTATCCCCTTCTTTTAAACCATCTTTTTCAACTCTCACTTACACACACATACACACTGCAAGCATAGCCACTTGGCTAAAGAGTCTGCTTAACAATTAGGTTTCGGGGTTGATCTTGCTGCATTGCACAGTGGGTAGGCATTTTCTGCTATATCTTCAAGCTTAGCAGTACCTTGTGAATGGAATTGGTAGATCAAAACAAACAGTTTACAGGCTGGGAAAAACAATGTCAATTTATAGACAGTGTTATTGTATGTATCTGTGGCAAACACACGCCCAGCTGTTGAGTGTTTTGTTGCTCTAAAGAACAGGGGAAATAGTATCTTAAAGGGAAACGAGAGATAACAACTGGAAGGGCATCCAGCCATAGAAAAATTATCTCCACAAGTTTCATCTAATGCATGATAGCATGGAAAAAACATATTTAACCCTTCTGTTACCATATTTCTGTTGAAATATAGTTATTCCTTCAAATACTTTTGAAAATAACAAAGAAATTAAAATAACAATCCATTTTCAATGTAATCATCTTTTTTAAAAAATATTTTCATGTATTTTATAAGTAAAATCACTGCCATCCATACATACAGGCTTATCCTTTACAGGTGCCAGTGCCACATAAAATGCATTTGTGCCAGTGCTGCATAAATGCACCCATGCTGCTGGCACGTAAAAAGCACCCAGCATACTCTGTAAAGTGGCTGGCATTAGGAAGAGCATCCAGATGTAGAAACCATGTCACAACAGACAATTGGAGTTTGGACAGCTCCATGTCAAACCCTCCAACCCATGCCAGCAGGGAAAACGGATGTCAAACGATATATTTTATTCAAAAACCTATTTCTCTTAGGTAAGGGGGGAGGGACTCCAGTAACTTAGTGGATTTTTGCAAGGTTTCACCCTGCATAGATTCCCTCCATCAACATATACACTAAACAAACCACCTACAAAGGTAGCAATTTTTGCAGAATTTTAGAAAGCTCCAACTCTGCTATGAATTTGGTAACTCAAGGCATCAGACTTTACTAATTCCAAAGTAAACCAATACAAAAGTTTTGAGAGGAATCTTTAGTCTTACCAAAAGCACAGCAACTTCTCTCATGCTAGTACCATGATAAAATATCCACAGTACACACTGTTAAATGGTTAGTGTTAGAAAGGACATCCATCTGTAGAACCTGCACTGAAACTGTGACACCTGAGTGAGATAGTGCCCCAGCTCTAAGAAGGCAGCAAATTCAAAAAGAACTGGTTCAGATTTTGTCAAAATCATTACCCATGCCCTAGCCATATCCTTGGTTGACTCACTGATTTTTCAAACACTAACTCAGTCAATACTTAAACATTATGATCTCTACACTACAAAGATCATTTCATCGACCACCTCCCTTCAACTCTTCATACTTATATACCACATAAAAAAAATCCATATTTAGACAGCCTTATTGTCGGTCACATTTGAAGACTAGAATCTCCTACAAATACAGATAAACTGATACACATGTAGTTTTTGACGTAAAAAGAAATCCCACCTGATTTTGATGTGGATGGCACTGGTGACAAGCTGCTGCTACTTGCTTTATTCTCCTGCTGACTTTTTAAGGCCTCTGCATCACCAGAGACCAGAAATTCAACATTGTCTTCCAATTTTTCTCTGAAAATAATAAAACAAGATTTTAATTGTAAAGAACTATTCATTAACATTCAGGCAGATTCAAATATGAACATGCTAATCGCTGTTGTATTTCATCATTGGAGAACATCTTCTTTCAGATGAATGTGTGTTTATAATACACTATTCATCAGGGTAAGGGAACATTGGGAGACACAAGGGCAAAACTCCCTAACCCTAATGAATTGAGTGTGTTATGAATATACATTTGTTTCAAAGAAGTTGTTCTCTAATGGACAACTATAACTGGCACTCCGTCAGTTACAACAAGGGCTCCAGTTGATCCAATCAACGGAACAGCCTGCTCATGAAATTAACATGCAAGTGGCTGAGCACTCCATAGACATGCATACCCTTAATGTAGTTCTCAGGGAGATTCAACATGACCCAGAATGTGATAAGGTTGGCCCTTTGAAATACAGGTACTACTCATTTTTGCCAGCTGAGTGGTGGACTAGAGTAATGTGAAATAAAGTGTCTGGCTCAAGGACACAGCGCACCACCAGGAATCGAACTCACGACCATACGATTGTGAGCTGATTACCCTAACGACTAAGCTGCATGCCTTTACATAACAGCAATTAGCATATTCATGCTGTTCATTATGCACATGATGATTTATTAGATGTTAATTGTTTTATAATAAAGCCTTGAGTCTCTCACTCCAGGTCATTCTTGCTTCTGTTGTAAATGTTTCACAATTTATACACTAATTATTTACTTCATAAGAGCATTGCAAAAGACATCTAGATAGAGAAATTCAATTTCTTTGTTAAGGTAATGGTCAAATCTGAGAATTAAGAATTAATAAGTGGAGTCTGTAGGTAACATGTAAAGTGAAGATGTGTAATTAACAGACTGGTTTATAAGAGAATCAACAAGCATGTTATTCTTGTGAAAGAATGTCACAAACACCAAATCAACAATTGCTTATCATAATCTGCTGTGATCAGACAATGTTTACATAGAATTTAAAGGAAGGGGATTGATTTAGATGTGTGTCAAAGAATATGATATCAATGCTTTAATAATAATATAACTGATGCAAAAGTGAAGTAGATCTAAGGTTTTGATGCAGAATCTATTTAAGTTCAATGAATTTGTTAATGCTAACGATGTAAACTATTGAAATATAGAATAGATAAAGGAAAAAATTTTAGCATGAACACTTTAGTAATTTGATGTTATCATCATCATCATTTAATGCCCGTTGTCCATGCTGGCATGGGTTGGATGGTTTGACCAAGGTTGGTAAGCTGAGGAGCTGCACCAGACTCCAGTATGATTTGGCATAGTTTCTACAGTTGGATGCCCTTCCTAATGCCAACCACTCAAAGAGTGTAATAGGTGCTTTTATGTGCCACCAGTATGGGTGCCAGCTGCATGATGAAAAGTATCTTAAATATGAACATAAAAAATTTATCTGAAACAGATGCTAGATCTAGAGATACAAACTAAGAGTTTAAAGTTAAATATTCAATACTCACACATGTTGGATTGTTATGACAAGATTGTAATTTTGGAGAAAATCATCACACTTTAAGCGAGTTCCATTTCCTATATTGAAATCACTCAGCATTTTCTCATTATTTTCTAACAAAACAGAATTAAAATACAACTTCAGAAAAGATATCATCATAAATATACAAGTACAATTAAATAACACAAATAGCAAGGCATCAGTAAAAAGTGGAGCCTAAAAACAAATTATAAAAACACTCCCGATTAACACACACTGTATTGTTGGTACTCTTAGATTTTGTAATAAGGAAGTTTGAATTCGGCACAAGATTACAATGTTAGGTAGAGAGGGTTTACCCTATTTTAACGCATATAAGGAAACTGCTAATTTTTTGGGTTTAAAATTTGGGAAAAAGTTTTTGTAAGGGATTATAATACTATCCCTGTATAAGAAACTTGCATACTTTTTTAACCTAATTTTTGACAAAAATGGATTCCTTATACATGTAAAAATACGGTAATTGATGTAACTGACTCCAATACTTGAGTGATAATTATTTTATTAACTAGTAAGCACCTCCTCTAAAAAGAAAACCTTTGGATGAATTGGCAAAGTAGAATTCATGAACATTTAAATTACTCCTTTACTCATTTGTTTCAGTCATTTGACTGCGGCCATGCTGGAGCACCGCCTTTAGTCAAACAAATCGACCCCAGGACTTATTCTTTGTAAGCCTAGTGCTTTTTCCATTGGTCTTTTTTGCCGAACTGCTAAGTTACGGAGACATAACCACACCAGCATTGGTTAACAAGTGATGGTGGGGGGACAAAAACATACACACACACACACACACAATGGACTTCTTTCAGTTTCCGCCTACTCAAGGGTTTGGTCAGCCCGAGACTATAGTAGAAGACACTTGCCCAAGGTGCCACGTAGTGGGACTGAACCCAGAACCATGTGGTTGATAAGCAAGCTACTTACTACACAGCCACTCCTGTGCCTATTCTGAATTTTAAAAAAATGCAATTAAGAACCAGACACTTAGTGAGGAACATCACAATACCAGTTTCATGGTTTCTCTACTACAACAAAGAGAGAAACATCAATTTCTTATACTGGCACCAGGCCAGATTTCTAAATGAATCAGCTGACAGGTACTAATTTTACTGAACCTGAAAGAGAAATGAATGACACTGCATGACCCTGGTAGAATTTTGAAAATGTAAGTAAATTCCATGAGGATTTTTTTGAGGTCAATACTAGGGCAGCAAGCTGGCAGAATCATTAGCACACCGGGCGAAATACTTAGCTCAGATTCCACCAAGGTTGACTTTGCCTCCTTCATCCTTTCGGGGTCGATTAAATAAGTACCAGTTATACACTGAGGTCGATGTAATCAACTTAAGCCCTTTGTCTTTCCTTGTTTGTCCCCTCAGGTCACATTTCTCCCTCCTTCCATCCTACTAGTCTGAAAAGCCCTGTAAAGGTCCATAAGTATTGCCTTCCCTCCTGACAAAAAAATTAATTAATTAAAAGAAAAAGGAAATTTATTCAACATATCCATCCACATTTTTTTTTGGTTGCAAATATCTTTCTCCAAATCATTTGTAATTTTACTTCTGTCAATCTACCGCCATTAAAACTAGTTTCTCCCACTTGAAACGATCTAGTTTTGTGAAGAGAGCCAAGAGAGGATCACTGAAGACTGTCATTAACAGAGAACTATTCTTCCCTCCTCCTCCTACTAACCACAGCAGTGGTAGACAAACTCATAGAAAATTAAAACCAGCCATCTGTAAAATACAAACTCTGATTAATTCATGAGAGAGAGAGAGAGAGAGAGCTATGTTACCTTCTGTTTCTCCTTCTTCACTTGTTATGATGATAGTCCCTAAAACAATGAAATAATTAGAAATTACAATTCTATAACACAAAGCAATTCTACATCACTTTCAGGACTAAATTGTTATAATGAGACCGTAAAGTAGATGTATCATTCTGAAGTCAGAATAACATATCAACTCAAGAATTTTTTTCAAAATCACATAAGAACATAATAAAATGAAATTAAGGAATTGATTTAAATGAAATTGTGGAAACAGTCAGAGAATTTCCTATATCTGGAAGCTGTTTGATAAGAGGAGGACTGGGGATTTGATGGGAATACTGGGGTTGGAGGAGTTGGTGGAATGGTTGGCAAGGGCGAATGGAGTGAGATGGTATGGGCATACATTGAGGAGGGATGAAGAGCATGTTCTGAGGAGAGTGATTGCATTTGAGGTAAATGTGAGTGTGAAAGCAAGGTAGACAGAGGAAAAGGAGGAGGAGAATGGGAGGGTTGGTTTGAAAAAGGAGGACACCCTAAACCGTGTTGATTTCAATGTAAAACCGATTGATTTCAATGTAAAACAAATTCATTCATTTTAATAACTAAACAGATACCCATTTTAGCTTGGAAAAATACTGTTTTTCCAGGCTCACATGGAATAGATGGGAATTATTTAAGGCAGGATTTTACAGTTAGTTGTTCTTCCTGTAACTAACCCTTATATGTATTACAGGAAATTTTTCTTTTATTCTACAGGTTTTTGAAATCACAGCTCGACTTGTCATGACAACACCATCACTGTATTGCTCAAACACTGACAAGCACAGAATATCAACACATATGATGGGGCTTCTTTAGTTTCCATCTACCAAAATACACTCACAAGGTATTTATTGGCCCTGGATCTATAGTAGAAGACATTTACCCAAAGTGCTGCACAATGAGACCAAACTACATAGAATATTATTTGCTGTAGTATGGCCAAAGGATCTGATTAAAGAAAAATCAGATTTTAGAGTAGAGGTCAAGTAGAGTAGTTTCCACCTGGAGGTATGCAGCTAAAGGTGCTGGTTGTTTAATTAGCAAACACATAATTATTGACTGTCAAATGGAAAGAGAGGAGGGAATTAAAACACTTTGAAAGTATTACCTTTGCCATCATCAATTTCAACATCAGGTTCAACCATTCCTAAGTGGCCTTTAACAATCTATTGAAGAAATAAAATTTAAAAAAAAAAAACATCATTTTCCAAGAGAATTTAAGCAAGTTCACCATTGGTTTCAAATTTTGGCACAAAGACAGCAATTTGGGGGAAAGGGCCAAGTCAAATCAACTCCTAAAGGATGAAAGGCAAAAATCAACTTCAGTAGAATTTGAACTCAGAACATAGAGACGGATGAAATGCCGCTAAGCATCTTACCAGTGTGCTAATGATTTTGCCAGATTGTCGCCTTAAAGCAAGTTTGTTATTATCTTGGTGAACATAAGAAGATGGATCATGTCAGTGATTTACATTTTTAAGATCAAGTGCACAAATTTGAAAAGATTCAAAAATTTACAAATGATTTTTTTTTTTTTTCTGAAAGGAATTAAAAATTTTGAAATTTTATTGCCTCTTCAATCCTTTCATATTTTGTTTAAAGTTACCCTGTCAAATTACAGATTACACAAATAAAAACAAAAGTTGTACATGATAATCACCAACACAAATGCTTGCTATGTTTGATAGTTTCTTAGATAAAATAGACCTCTGATCATCCTGGCTTCTTTTCAGGATTAGCATCTCGCAGATACATCACTTAGATTTATAAGATATGAAAGGTACAATGTGGGGAAATTCTGTTACTAACAGGCTGAGTGATCATGTAGAGGCCAAAATGCTTGCAAATTTATTTAAAACCAACATTGAAAAGAAAGAAGACTACTCTAACAACATTGTTATATTTTAATGCTTAGCATTATTTGGTGTACTAAACTCAGTAATATGGCCTCATAAAAAAATGGGAAAATAAAAATCACTAACCTTCTCTTCAAGTGTTTTGATTGTTGTTGTGGTAGTGTTAAGCACCACAGTAACTTCAGGTTTCTCAGCACAAACATAGCATTTGGGATTGGGTTTTACCAAAGCACATGGTGCTAACAATTGTTTACGGGATGCTGGTTGCCGGTTCAAGTAAACCTTTACAGTATCAAAAAGATGCAAAGACATTATATTAAAGAAAAAAAGAATGTAAACATGCTTATATAAATAATCATTTCTTTGTTAAAATTTATAGTAACACTGCATGATATAACTAGAATGAGTATTAATTTAAGTAATTTAAACTATTAACATTCTAATTCGCGTTCTTAAAATTCATCACATTTCAGTTAATGCATGCTTCAGTTATCATCTGATGTTAGGCATGTTACATAATAAGATAAAGATATCTATCTCTACATCAGGCACATGACTGCCAGATAGCAAAATCAATTAAGCTTATACTGAATTCACAAACCATTTTTTTCTTTATTTGTTTTCTACTGGATTATGCCTAATACAAATTTCAATGTGAATTTGTTAGCTGATGCCTAGCTTATTTACATACATGTATGTATATGTATGTTAAATTGAGATTACTAATTTAAAGCTACTTTAAGAACGACTACGGAACATTTACTAACGGGGTGACTCAATACTGAGAGTGGAGTGAAATTTTAATTTTTTATGTATTTCAAGTTGCTTAGGACTAAGTTTCACTTAACAGTTTATTTAATTGTTAGAGTAGACTATAAGCTCCAATCAAGATAAAATTTAAAATATAAATACATATAAGAGAGAATATGTCTAAATGTGGTGTAGATTGAAATATAAAAATTATCAACTTGATAAACAAATGCTATTCAAGTAATAAGTCATTTAAAAACACAAACACAAACATAAGAACATGAAGCTATTTATTAATTGAACTGTATAGCATGGGATGTTAATATTTAAATCTACAGAGTTCTTGGCTGACTAGAAAGATGAACAAATTTTGGTGAACATAAATAAAGTTTTACCATTTTACATTTGTCAATATTTCCTGAGAGTATTTTGAGAGCTTCAATGACTATCAATCCTGCAATGATGGCATTAGTTGTAGCAATTGCAGGAATAATGTTCCCAGCCATGGCTGTCACATAAAAAAAAAAAACAAAAAAAAACATTACATGACTTTCACTGTACTAAAAACAGACAACCAACAACAAAAATGCATGAAAATAATATCCATTTATTCTATCTTACACATGAAACTTGAAATTAATTTCATATACCATATATACTCGACTATAAAACGCCCTTGCTTATAAGATGCACCCCTGACTTACAAGGTTCAAATCGGGAATTTTATCATTGAAGAAAAAGCAATGTCATTACAACAAATCTTTATTTCAATGTTCCTAAAGTTATATAGTTCCACCATCAGGTGAAGTCCTTGTTGCAGTGTGGAGGTTTGCATGTCTCAATGATCCTGAGAGGTATTCCATTGGAGTGCAAGCCCCTGGTAGAGCCTTCCATGCTGGACAGGTCAAAGGACAGAGGCCAGACTAAAATGGACTGCCTCTTCCCAGAGGTGAAAAATGGGTTTGCATAGGGCTAACAACCCTACCTAGAGAAGCATTAGTGATAATTCAAAATCAAAATGACCTGAACAGGCGAGGCCTTCCTTCAGAGAAGCAGGAAACACAACCCAAAGCCAAGAACAGTGGCAAAAAAGGCATTAATGATTTACGCTCCATAGGTAGTCATCATCATCATTTAACATTTGTTTTCCATGCTAGCATGGGTTGGACAGTTTGACAGGAGTTGGCAAGCTGGAGAATTGTTTAGACAGCTTCTACGGTTGGATGCCCTTCCTAATACCAACCACAAAGTGAACTGGGAATTAATTATATGGTATTGACACAGGTGCTTTTTACCTGTACCGGTGCCATGTAAAAGCACTTAAATAAGTAAACTGATAGTTGCAGCAATGTGCAGTGAACATAAAACCAACAGAAAATATTTGAATAGGTTTCTCGTTAATGGACATTTGTTACAATGTTGACAATAAGTACCAACCAAAAAACACTCACATTTAATGTCAAATCGTGACTTAATGGGGATGCCAAAAATATGAGCTCGTATGTTACTGGTAGCTGTGACAAAATCCATTGCAACATCATCATCCTGTAGAAAAAAAAACAAAAAACACAATGTAAAAATAATCTCTAAAATATATATATCAAAACAAAAAAAAAATATTCCACTAAATCTATTTTTTTTTCTATTTAAGATGACAGACTGTGGTTTGAGGGAGATTTAGCTGCTGTTTCTAGCATGTGTGAGTGGAGGCGCAATGGCCCAGTGGTTTGGGCAGCGGACTCGCGGTTTCGATTCCCAGACCGGGCGTTGTGAGTATTTATTGAGCGAAAACACCTAAAGCTCCACCAGGCTCCGGCAGGGGATGGTGGCGAACCCTGCTGTACTCTTCCACCACAACTTTCTCTCACTTTTACTTCCTGTTTGTGTTGTGCCTGTAATTCAAAGGGTCAGCCTTGTCACACTGTGTCACGCTGAATATCCCCGAGAACTATGTTAAGGGTACATGTGTCTGTGGAGTACTCAACCACTTGCACGTTAATTTCACGAGCAGGCTGTTCCGTTGATCGGATCAACTGGAACCCTCGACGTCGTAAGCGACGGAGTGCCAACAACAACTAGCATGTGTGTGTGTGTGTGTGTGCATATGTTTGTCCCCCACCACTACTTGTTTATGGCCCCCATAACTTAGCAGTTCAGCAAATGAACCCAATGGAATAAATGCTAGGCTTAAAAAAGAAATAAATACTGGAATTGATTTGTTCAACAAAAATTCTTCAAGGTGCCCCAGCATGGCCACAGTCTGATGACTGAAACAAGTAAAAGAATCTAAACTTACCTTATCCCAGACAAGTTGGCCGCCATCACCTTGTTTGGCGAGTTCTGTTTTGAGCGCAGAGAGGCAGTTGCTAAACACATCTGCATAGTCTTTTATCGATTGGATCTGTTGATCTTTGATTAATGTTGATGATGATGATGATGATGATGATGATGATGATGATGATGAGTGAGGGACTGCAAAAAAAAGAAAATAGATGTAGAAACACTCAATAAGTTCTAACATTTGCTTGATTTTAAATATTTTAAAAGATAAATCTGAATTTTAAAATTTCAACATTAAAATCTTGTAAAAGTTTTTCTTGTTTAAGGCTTGCTTTCATGGTTTCAACTATTTAAAAATCTATTAGTGCAGCTAAATAGTTAGTTAAAACATTTGACAACCACAATGTATAGCACTTTTGGTAAGCATCTTCTACTACAGCCTTGAGTTAGCCAATACTTTACAAGTAAAATTTAGTAGATGGAAAAAAAAGAAAGAAACTGAAAATATAAAAACACTATGTACCTGTGGTGGGCAGGGATTGATAAACCATTGGTGTGGGAGGTTTTCGTTTCTCCCATAGTTTTTCCATTGAAAGTAAATATTTGATGTCATCATGGAACAGCTGAAAAATATAAACAAAACATTGATAATTAATGGCCCCAAACTTTAAAATAGAACCAGAAAACGTTTGCTGTTCTTGCCTAGCAAGTGTTAAAATATGAGACCATGTTGAAACTGAAATATTGTGGAAATGCAGTTTTTAGCCATTTAACCCTTTCGATACCAACCCATCTGAAACCACCTCTGGTTCTGAAGTACAAAATGTCTTGTTTTCATAAGTTTTGAATTAAAATCTTCCACCAAACCTTAGTCACAATTTATTTTCCTAACACTAGCTTAATGATAACTAAGTTATTTTACTAAATTGTTTATATTTAAAATTAACTGAAAGAAACAGAACATCTCAAAATAAATACGGTAAAGGAAGGACTAATATCACACAAATTTCACTTCAAATTGTAATTACTAAATGGATAAAAAAAGTTTTTCTATGAAGTAATAGTATAAGAAAAAAAGCAAGAAGGACATTCATTATCATCATTATCAACCCTTGGACATAACTGTTTTGAACCCCAGGACTAAACCAGTTTCCATGCTGTAGAAACCATGCCAAAACAAACAGCAAAGCTTGGTGCTGTCTTCTGACTCACCAGATCCTGTCAAACAGACATCAGATGATGATAATGATAACAAGTGACCAAGATCACAATATTCATCTTGAATAGGATCCTGGGTGGACTGGAGCGATGTGAGATGAAGTGTTTTACTCAAGAACACAACACACCTCCCAGTCTGGGAATCAAAACCACAATCTTTCAATCATAAACACATCACACTAACCACTAGACCAGCGTTTATCAACAGGGGTTCTGCGAGAAAGAGTGAGATGAGCTAATGCTAATTTCATGATATATATATATATGTATGTATTTATTTACAATGTGATATTTACTACATGAACTATGATAAAAAAAATATGAGGAAGATATGGTATATAATTTTTTTTGTACAGGGGTTCCTTGAGACATGCAATTTATTTTAAGGGTTACGCAAGAGTAAAAAGGTTGAGAAACACTGCACTAGACCATGCACCTCCACTTAAAAGGATATTGTTACGATAAGATATAAGTAGCAAGAAAAAGACAAAATGTAGGAAATATTGAATAATTTACATACTTTGTTGAAAATTTTCTGGAAATCATAGCCAGTTTCATGAGCCCAAGCTCTAGTGGACTTTCTGTCAATACCACCAGCAGCATCAGTTTTAGAACTGGAATTAAGGGCAGATTCTCCAGCATCAGCTATAGAACAGAAAAATGAAATATTAAGAAAATAATATTTGGACTGAAAATATAACCAATACAAAAATATTAAGCCAAGTTTAAAATTTGAATTGAAAAAAATAAAATATTATTAGTTAATTAAAAAAATTAATTTTTAATTAATGTTATATGTAATAAGGTGGAGGCGCAATGGCCCAGTGGTTAGGGCAGCGGACTTGCGGTCATAGGATCGCGGTTTCAATTCATAGACCGGGCGTTGTGAGTGTTTATTGAGCGAAAACACCTAAAGCTCCACGAGGCTCCGGCAGGGGATGGTGGCGAACCCTGCTGTACTCTTTCACCACAACTTTCTCTCACTCTTACTTCCTGTTTCTGTTGTACCTGTATTTCAAAGGGCCAGCCTTGTCACACTGTGTCACGCTGAATATCCCCGAGAACTACGTGGATTGCTCAGCCACTTGCACATTAATTTCACGAGCAGGCTGTTCCGTTCATCGGATCGACTGGAACCCTCGACGTCGTAAGTGACGGAGTGCCAACAACAACAACAAATATGTAATAAACTTGTGGGAATAAATATATTAA
>NC_068981.1:133973103-133976596 GCF_001194135.2 Octopus bimaculoides
GACCAACCCATGCCAGCATGGGAAACAGACGTTAAAGGATGATGATGATGATGAGAGATTTTTTTTTAAGCATTAGTCCAGATGATTTATTTACCAGTCAATTCAGGGTCCTCAGTATCAGGTGAAACATCTTGATCTGGATCGTCTTCCCCAAAAAGTTGGCTGGAGAAAAAAAAAAACAGTATTTGATAATAGATACTACTCAGTGGCTATATCAATATTTTATCTACTTCTGTTTTGATTAAAATAACAGTTATCTATAATACAGTTCTATATTTAAGAGATGAGAAATTATGTACATTATTTACATTTGACGGATATTTGTCCTCATCTTGTATCTATAATTCCATGTCAAATATTTACCCTAAAACCATACTTATAATTTCTAGTTTCATATTTAATATGTCTGTTGTCAACAATTAAATGAAAAAATACTAAGCAATACATAAGTGGAGAGTAGTTATGTCTTGCAAACAAGTGGTACCAGTCGAAAGCTACACATACTGGAAGTCAGCAAGTATATGGGGTCATCAGGAGAGAATGCGCGCAGTTTCAGGGCTTACCTCTCTACGGCATCAATGTGCAACCCACCCCCTCCAACTGATATGAGGCTCCGCTTGCTAGATCAACTGGTTATCAAATAAAGCTCAATATTCTTCAAAAACATTATTAGGTAGCTGAATTTAGTCAAGTCCGTCCTAATAGATAAAATTAAATGGGATTAGGACAGAAGTGTACTACCGATCAGTTCAATATCAAATTAATATAATTATGCTTCTTGCATACATCTACCAATACCTTTCATATCCAGCCACTATAACTCATTTGCTCATCATACTTAGATTAGTCCATTTTTACAGCTTATGTACGGCACTTAACAAATATCTTACACTTCTATTTTTGCCAAAGTCATAGAAGCACCACGTAGGTGCCATGTAAAAAGCACTCAGTACACTGTATAAAGTGGTTGGCATTCGGAAGGGCACCCAGCTGTAGAAACCAAACCAAAACTGATGACTGGAACCTAGTGCAGCTTTCCAACTCTACCCAAACCATCCAACCCATGCCAGCATGGAAAACAGACATTAAATGATGTTTAGATCTAGATCAATCCTAATCAAATAGACTTATGATCAAATGCATACCATTCATATGCCAAAAAGTACTGTCGTCTAAACAGGCTGAGTGACCCACATTTTTTGAACATCAAGGGCTACATTAACCAATGAACCCTTTAAAAAAAAAAAGGATGTGATTTTCAGATTTGACTGCTACCTCTAAACAGGTCAAGTAACAGCAAAGAGGATTCCCTGTTGGACCATTTCAACAGAGGTATCACCAGCATCATGTAATGGACATTAAATGATAATTATGATGATAAACAGATCTCAAAATCTTTTCCAGCCTTTGACAATTCTAGATATGTTGTTGCAATCTCATCTCTGGAAATAATTATATCATCTAGATGTTGGATTTTATCCACATCTTCGATCGATTGATGTCCAATATTTTAAATCTGGGTTTGTACTCGTTAACGGGGGTGGCCGGATCTATCTCACTCTTACAGCAACCGCACTCACACCACCTCGCCCGGTTTGGGGCGTCCTTCCTCCTCAAGCCAACCTTCCCAATCTCCTCCTCCACCTGTCCCCTCCATGTTTGCTTTGGTTGACCTCGCTTTTATGGCTCACTCACTTTAAACTCAAGCACTCTCCTCAGAACATGTTCCTTAGCCCTCTTCAACACATGTCCACTAAACAATTTGGAAAGTCAAAGCCCCAGTTCGTTCAGCTGTTCCCAAAGTTTTGATATCTCCAAAAGTTGGGCTATGAGTAACTTTATAAATGAATCCAGAATTTGCTGTGACAACAGTAATTTTGGGCACTGGAGGCAAACAAATGCAAAGAAATATACACATAGAGATAAAGAGAATGAGACATTACAATTTATTTAACTGAACACAATTGACATAAACACTTCCCCCCCTCCTCATGCACATTAACAGAGAGAGAGACAGAGACAGACAGACAGACAGAGATTAAAATATCTGAGGTCAAGTATGTCAGCATTTAATCATTGATGCTAAAATAGCTGTGCCAAAATGTCTCATACCTGGTCTATAATTCTAACAAGGTTACAGATCAGAAGAAAATAGGTTAAAAATAGGCATGTGCACAAACACACACACATACATACTTGAAAAGATGTTTTGCCCATACAACACAATGAATAGGTTCAGATGGTGTATTCCGGATTGTGCAACCAGGGAATGTCTTTTGAGTGGGTTTTGGTTGGCATTCATAGCACTCCGTTAAACCCTAAAGAAATACACAAAACACAACAGGAATTAATAAAAGACCTGATAAGATAAGAAAATGCAAGAAAAGTAAGTTGAAATTTAATCTTCCTAGTCTGCAAACATTAAACTAACTTCAAATAAACCTAACAGACTGATGATAGCCACCAGTCAGTAACAAAATATCAACAATCTCAGCCTTTCTCCAAACAGAATGTGATCTTTAATATGATAAGCAGGCAACAAATTTACTGTACATGACAATGTTTAAGGTAATACATAACATGCTTTATATCATCAGTGTCATTTAAGGTCTGCCTTCCTTGCTGTCATGGGTTAGACAGTTTGACTGAAACTGGTAAATTGGAGGACTGCACCAGGTTCCAATCTGATTAGGCAAGTTTCTACAGCTGGATGTCCTTCTTAACACCAACCATTCCAAGAGTGTAATGAGTACTTTTTACGTGCCACGACTATGATCTCACTTGGCTTCACGGGTCTTCTCAAGCATGGCATATCGCCAAAAGTCTGTCATTTTTATAAGACAACTTAAAAGCCTTTTCAAATTATCTTGTTTATTACTCACTAAAAAGCACCTTAGCTGATGTTACATAAAAAAACATGAAGCACACTTTGTGAAGTGGATGACATTATGAAGGGCATCCACCCATGGAAGCCAAGCAAAATCAGGCTGGAAACTGGTATAGCTCTCCAGCTTGGCAGTTCAGAACAGACCGTCCAACCCATGCCAGCATGGACAACAAATGTAAAAATAATGATGATGATGATGATGATGATATTCACTATATAATGCAAAGTTTACATCACTTATCACTTACAGATCATAGTTTAATAATAAAGACAGAGAAATCAGAGTATTTTCTTCATTGTAATTCATGAATGATGTTTTCCCACATGGCATCATCATCATCATCATTGTTTAACGTCCGCTTTCCATGCTAGCATGGGTTGGACGATTTGACTGAGGACTGGTGAAACCGGATGGCAACACCAGGCTCCAATCTAATTTGGCAGAGTTTCTACAGCTGGATGCCCTTCCTAACGCCAACCACTCAGAGAGTGTAGTGGGTGCTTTTACGTGTCACCCGCACGAAAACGGCCACGCTCAAAATGGTGTCTTTTACGTGCCACCCGCACAAGAGCCAGTCCAGGGGCACTGGCAACGATCTCGCCCGA
>NC_068981.1:133978282-133988986 GCF_001194135.2 Octopus bimaculoides
AATATATCCATTACATTATGAAAAAGTTTCAAACATTATATTGCTGACAGAATTACAGTTTTAGATAAAATTTTACAATATTGGTCACAAGCTTAGCTTTATATAGCCTCCTCATTATCATTATTATTATTATTGTTGTTGTTAAGGCAGTGAGCTGGCAGAATCGTTAGCATGCCAGGCAAAATGCTTAGCAGTATTTCGTCTGCCGCTACGTTCTGAGTTCAAATTCCACCAAGGTCAACTTTGTCTTTCATCCTTTCGGGCTCAATAAATTAAGCACAAGTTGCATACTGGGGTCGATCTAACAGACTGACCCCCTCCCACAAAATTTCAGGCCTTATGCCTATAGTAGAAAGGATTGTTGTTGTGTTGTTAAATTGTTTTACGTCAACATTTCCATGATTTTATAGGTAAGACGTTTTTTTTTCCAAAAGGAGCAATTAATTTTACTATTGGGCAGTTTTTCAAGTGTTAACTATTCAACCATGAAGGAATTATGCAAACCTGATTTTATGTATGTCAAACAACCCAGAACAGGCAGAGTCATGTGACATGCTAAATAACACACAGCACAATGCCTGTGGCAGTGAAGTTTGAAGTCCACACAGTCAACTATATAAACTATGCATGCACAACAAAAGATTATTTACCACAAAAGAAATCCTAAATTTTAAAACTGAGTAGCATACCTTATTAACATATAGGCACATGGCTGTAGGGTTAGGAAGCTTGCTTCCCAACTACATGGTTTCAGGTTCAGTCCCACGGCATGGCACCTTGGTCAAGTGTCTTCTACTATAGCCTTGGGCCAACCGAAGCTTTGTAATTGAATTTGGTAGGTGTTTGTGCCTCCTAACAGAGAGGGAACAGGTATGGCAGTATGGTTAAGAAGCTTACTTTGCAACTACTTGGTTCTGGGTTCAGTCCCAATGCTTGGTACTCCTACTATGGCCCCAGCTCAACCAGTCTTTGTAAGTAAATTTGGTAAATGAAAACTGTATGGAAGCCAGCCATATATGTGTGTATCCCTCATCCACCTACACATGCTTGACAAACGGTGTTAGTTTGTTTACTTCCTCGTAACTTAGCAGCTTGGTAAAAGACTGAGAGAATAAGTATAAGTGCTGAGGTCGATTTGTTCAACTAAAACCCTTCAAGGTGGTGCTCAAGCATGGCCACAGCCCCATGACAAACAAATAAAATGGAAGAATAAAAGATACCTTTTTAATAACAGTGACTTGTCCCAAGTATCCTGCAGTACCACTTTCTATGAGAGGAATGTTAGCTGCCAGGCACAGACGATTGACATGGTTACGAGCAGCTGAAAGATAATTTAAAACAATAATTATAACTATAATCAACAATAATAGGTTCAGACATGGCTGTGTGGTAAGAAGCTTGCTTCCCAACCACATGGTTCCGGGTTCAGTCCCAATGCGTCCCACCTTGGGCAAGTGCTTTTAACTATAACTTTGAGATGACCAAAGCCTTCTGAGTGGATTTGGTAGACTGAAACTGAAAGAAGCCCATCATGTGTGTGTATGCCTGTGCTTCTGCTTGTCTCCTACATCACCACCTGACAACTGGTGTTGGTGTGTTTATATCCCTGTAACGTAGCAGTTTGGCAAAAGACACTGATACAGTAAGTACTAAGCTTAAAAAATAATTCCTGGGGTCAATTTGTCCAATTAAAATCCTTCAAGACTCCAGCACAGCCACAGTCAAATAACTGAAACACATAAATTAAATATGATTGTGGGGCAGTTTTTTTTTTTACTTTTTTATTTTTTTATTCTTAGCAATTACTTTGTTTGGTGGCAAACTGGCAATCATTAGAGCATTGAATTAAATGACCCGTGGTATCTTTTCTGATACTTGGTATTCTGCTGAGGCTAACTTTGACTTTTGTCCTTTTGAAGTCAAGAAAAAAGTGTCAAACCAAGTTGGTGGCTGGAATGACAAAACTGCATGAGCACCTCTGCCTGCCTGATCTGCAAGAAATAACAGCCAAATTTCTTCGCTCACAATAAATGTCTTTTAAAAAACATAAGAAACGCAGGACTCACTGTATCTAGAAATGCCTTATCTAATATTTTAGATAACGCACACATTATGATAATAATAAATAATGAAATTATTGCGTATAGTGCTCAGGTGCACTACAACTCATCAAAGGTGCATGTACAGTACAAAGAATTATGAACAAAAGTCAGGAAAGTGAGCAGTGTAAGAGTCATGATATACATGTGTGTATCCATATGGAGGGAGAGGGGGATATCAGGTGTAGTGTTGGTGAATGTCAGGCAGCATGGAGGTTTTAAAGGATGTAATGTCTCAGCAACTAACAACTGATGCGGGTAGTTTGTTCCATGCTTCAGCAACTCTGAACATGAAAAATGTCTCTGAAAGTCATGGGAACTGTGTTGTTTTCTGACTTTGTATGCATGCCCACGTGTGTTAGTCACATGGAGCTCAAAAAGGTGCTCAAGGTGGTTGTTGGCATGATGGTTAATAATTTTGTGGGTGTTTACCAAGTCAGTTGCCAGAGGTTGGAGGTTCAATGTATCTATGCTCAAGGATAGTCAGGTATCAGATGTTTTGCCACAGTATTTTTGGTGCTGCTTATTTGGCACCAGATGTTTTGATGTTTCTCTCTTGTCCTTTCCTCACCACCTCTCTCACTCTCTCTCTGTGTGACTATATTTCTCTTTAAGTGTACAAAGAAGGGAAAGTGTTTATGTCATTTGCGTTCAATTTATACATTGTCTCTCTCTCTCTCTCTCTCTGTATGAATATTTCTGCATGTGTGTGTGTGTTTGTGCTTGCCTCCAGTGCCAAAATGTACTGTTGCTAAAACAGGCTGAATGTTCAGTCAACTGTACCAACTCATTATTTGCGCTCAAACAGCTGTGTCAAATCATCCCATTTCATTGTAAGACTATTCAGTCAATTGGCAGACAAGGCATTGGGTAGAATGCATTGCAGTATCCACTCCAGATCTTTGAGTTCAAACCCCCACCAAGATCAATTTTGCCTTTCAACTTTTCAGGTTTGATAAAGTACCAGTCCAGTATTAAGGTCAACTATCTCTCTCAAAGACATTGGCCGTGTTCAAACCACTAGGTTTAAAATGCTCAAAACACAGCAAATATCACAGTGTCCCTAAAACTCCATCAGGAGCACTGTCATAGCATCTGGTGTGGACACCTATCCCATACATTCCCATTACAATTCAATTTGTATAATTAAAACCAAAGTTAATTTTTGTTAATTTGCTTTCCTTTTTATGCAACATGAAATGCATGATATTACTTTTAAGAGATTGAGAATCGTATTAATATAAGCATAAAAATCTTTGTTATAAACATTGCTCTACAATATGCAAACTAACTGAAAAATCCCACTCACCTCTATTGTCAAGAGCATTCATAACAAGGGTGAACTTTTTAAAAAATTCAACATCATAATCAGTACTGCAAAAGAACAACAATTTAGAAGATAATTAGTCATTTTATGCATTACTGACTAAATCCATCCAATCTTAAAAAAAAAAAGAAAAAAAAAAAAAAAAAAAAAAAAAAAAAAAAAAAAAAAAAAAAAAAAAAAAAAAAAAGAAAAAAAAAGAGAATACTGCAGAAATCAAATACACACACATCTATTTGTTAATTGTTCATATGAATGAACTACCCAAATGATTATAGATCAATAAAATAATTGGATATATTTTATTTCAAACTAATTTCGATACTGAAATTAATTTTGCTAAAACGTAATTGTGGAGCCACTTTTTTTTTTTTTTACAACTAGCTTACTAAGCAGTTTTATAACTGACTTTTCAATTTTTTTAAAATTCAATTTTTCAAATAAGGTATAAAAAAAAAAAAAAAGTGACTAAAACCTTAACCTTACTTGTAGCGACATAGGCATGTATGTTACAGAAGAGTTGTGGCTAGAAGAATCTTGACAGAATTCTCTATTATAAAATATTTTCCCATTGATTTACACAACGTGAATATAAAAGCATTACATTTGGCAGAATTATCTGAATGCTAAAGTGTTAAGTAAACTATAGTATAGTTAAGTAACTATAGGATCTGTAGTTTGCTTACAGCATTTTAGGAACATAATGAAAGAGATGCCTGAAATTGTGACTTTCAATGAATGGCAGAAAAAACAAGTATTTGAAATTCTAATCAAAGTGAACAAAAAATAATTCAATTAAATTAAGATCCCTTTTATTCTTTTATACGTTTCAGCCCTGAGGCTATGCCCATGCTGGGGCACCACCAATATAAATCAAACAAATAAACGGGTCAATCCATCAGCATTTAAAATGGCCATAACCAGCTCAAAATATTCTACCTCTTTTATGTTTAAACCAGCCAGATCTGGCCTTCGCACCTACTCTACAATGTCAGTCTAAAAATAAACAGTCGCATCATTAAAATCTCACAGCTACGAGATACTACATGATTAATTCAAAACAATATGAATAAATAAACATTATATTTGACAAAATAATCTGAATGCTAAAGGATTAAAGAAGTTATCACTTAAATCAGTTATATGTATATGTCTATTTTTCACTAATCACTGTCTGAAACCGGCATTTGTAATTCAAACTTAGAAATTAACTTAACACCACTAATTGTTTTAAAACTAACTTTCTAATGAAAAACTGTAAGAAGGTTAGCTGTCAACCCTGGAAATATTAAATTAGATTGCCAAACTATTTCTTATTTTAACTACAGTCAACTTAGTATGACATATGACTCTGTTTTAAACTACATTTTCTTCATGACACTATATTTTCGAACTGCCTTTGTTTAAATTATTTCCATGGAGGGTTTAACTTAAGATTACTTATAAAAACAAAGTTTAAATCATAGGAACCATCAATGGTCCCAGGTGGGCTAAAAAACTTATAATATAAGATCCTATGTAATAATGAAAGGAATAATTCATACACACACACACACAAAAACATGTTATGTAAGCATAACACTAAAAATACATGTAATTTTCATTATATAATTTTATAACACTATTGATTCTTTTTATTTTAAAATAGTAAATATATATATATATATATAACAAAAAAAAAATATTACCTGGTTATACTGTCATGGTAAGCCACAATTTTAGCATCTGGATTAAAACGAATTACACTGTCTTTTGCCACCTGATTGAAGTGAATTTTAATAAAATTATTTTTAAGTTACATTTTCAAATCCAACATCACACCTATTCTATATTGAAAGGATTTTATTTTTAATAGGATTAAAAATTTTTTTCACATTATCAAACATAACGGGTTTAATGAGTTAGTAGTACCTGATCCCTCAAACTGCTAGAGATAACAGACAAATCTTATACTAATCACATCCTGCCTTCTTAAAAAAGGAAGGACATACTGGATAACATAGTCACTTGAAAAGATAGGATGGCCAAGGTGAGAATGCATTTGATAATAGTTGTTTTGAGAGTGGTTAATACAGTAAAATGTGAGTTGAGGATGATTTGGTTACTATTTCTAACAGGATACCCAACCAGACACTAATTCATACTGGTAGCATTGGCTGAAAATGTGTAAAAAAAAAAAAAAAAAGAAAGAAAAGAAAAAAAGCTGATCCCATTAAAAATAAAATCCTTTGACTAAACAAGTGTAAGTTTTGATTTTAAATAATAAATTATGCAATCCTGGAAATATATTTCTAAAAACAAAAAACAAACAAACAATAAACAAAATGGTCATGACTGGAATACCTTTGAATAACAGGTGTGTTGAATGAAGCTGACTAAACAATGACGACAACGAGAATAAAACACAAAAATATAACTGAATACATGTTTGGGTAACCTTCTTTGGTCATGAATGACCATGAGATTGCACCTAGAAAGTTACCCTCTGAAGCACAAGTCCAAGCAAGGTTGTTTATGGAAGACCGGTAGTCACCCATGCATACCAGCCTCCCCTCTCCACACCACTAATGTTATCCAAGGGAAAGGCAAAGGCTGATACAGCTTGGCACCAGTGATGTCACAGCTCATTTCTACAGCTGAGTGAACTGGAGCAACGTGAAATAAAGTGTCTCACTCAAGAACACAACATGCAGCCTGATCCGGGAATTGAACTTAAAACCTCACGATCATAAGCTCGATGCTCTAACCATGGAGCCATGCGCCTTCACATATGTGTTTAAACATAAAATTTTAAGTGTTATCGTTATTTTATGCCTGTCTTTTTCCATGTTTGCAAATATGGGGTGGATGGAAATCTTCACCATCATCATCATAAATGCATCTATTTTTCTAGACTTGTATGGGTTGAACAGGCAGTTTGTTCAGTCATTAAAGAAATGAAGGTAATCTTTCGGAGAAAGCATATCAAAACTGAAAGTATTAGTTTGGCAATTTCTACAAATTTTTTTTTGGCATCAGGTGAATTGCTTATGTTTATGTGTATGTATGTATGTATATTTGTATATGTATGTATGAATGCATACACAAATATATATACATGCACATAAACACATACAAACAAACACACATACATACACAAAAAATACATAAATGTAAGTGATTAGGCTGAAAAATAAATAGAAAAAAATAAAAAAATTTTTTAAAGGAAATTATCAAACAGTTTCAGTTTTGATATACAATCTACGAAAAATTGCCAAAATGAACTATTAATATTTCAACTCCTCAACATCTGGCATAAATTTTCAGTTAACATCTGGTTTTTACTGCTTTCCAATAGCTTTATTTACTAGTTAATTTACACAAAACTACTGAAACATTTTGCCACATATAACCAGAAAGCAGTTTCAAAAAAATATTCATTTCAATACACTTACTTGAGCCTTTGATTTCCCAACGTGTTCTTTGTGAAAAAGAAACTGGCGATTGAGGTTGCTGATGTCAATAGTATCAAGATCAATCTGCAATGTAAATTAAATGTATCCATTTTAATGAAGCCAACATTTTGAGTCAAACGTCATTTCATTAACCCTTTTAACATCAATTCTTCTGAAACTGCCCTTTCTTGTTCTAAACTTATTTTTAAATGATCTTTAAAATTTCACTTTAATTTATGTTCCAAACACGAGATTAATAATGACAAAATCATTATATTAAATTCTTCATTATTTTCAAAATTAATCCAAACAAAAGCAGTGTATTTCAACAGAAATATGGTCACAAAAGGGTTAAAGAAATATTTTAAGAATTGCATCTGCTTTGTATAATTAACAAATTCTTAATCAATGAAAATTGAATATAAAATATTAAAATTCACTGATGGGAAAATACAAATTATAGAGATGCTTTATATTCAAAGAAAGAAGTTCCATATGCAAATATATAAAATAGCCAGCATAAAATAGAAAATCAATAATGATAATAATAATTTCAAATTTTGGTACAAGGACAGCAATTTCAGGAGAGGGGGGTAAGTTGATTACATCGACCCCAGTATTTCATTGGTGCTTATTTTATCAACCCTGAAAGGATGAAAGACAAATTCAACCTTGGCATAATAATATTAATCCTTTCTACTATAGGTACATGACCTGAAATTTTAGGGGAGGGAGCTAGTCAATTACATCAGCATTAGTATTTGACTGGTATTCATTTTATCAACTCTGAAAGGATGAAAGGCAAAGTCGACCACAGGAGAATTTGAACTCAGACTGTGAAGACAGACAAAATGCCACTCAGGATCAACAACGTACACAAAAAGGATCTGAAAGATATAATCAAACCTTGAGGTACATTCGAGTTTATAGAGTGTCAAAAAGAGAAGATCAGCATATGCTGCACTAGGGTGGTCTACAAAGAAACTTCCAATGAATGAGATGAGAGAAAGGGGTGGAATTTATAAGCAAGTAGCCAGGCAAGACACAGTCAAAAGCCTTACAAATATCAAAGACAGAAATATTGCTTTCATCAAAGTTCTTGCAATAACAAATGATTTGCAAATACTTGGCTTACAGAAGTAACTTTGATTTTGTCAAATTTAAAATGGAATGGGAATGTCTGATAATAACAGAACTGGTGCAATGAAAAACCAACCACATAACAAGCCCAGCACTGGCCACTAGACATAACTAGAGATCCAAAATCTACAATCATATGTTTAATACTACAGCATGATAAATTGCAAACAGAATGAGCATTTTCATGGAAGACAATAAAGAACTAGAAAAAAACTGTAAGTGTAAAAAACAAAGATCCAGTAAATGTAGAAGCTTACAATTAGTTAAGCTCTCATTGGGTTGCAGGATAAATTTGTTCATCCCAATCCTTTCCAATGTCATTTCAATTAACATATAAAATATTTCTAACAATATTTTAAACTTTTGTTTATCATTTTTGAAATTTGCATAAATTTTTACCTCTTTTCAGACATATACCTATGGAGTGTCAAATAGAAAGAAAAACAAAATTTATCCGACAACTCAAATGGATAATACCTAAGTTGAGTCACAATAATTTCAAACCAACAAATAGCTGGTTGTCTTGGAAATCTAGGTACATTAAATTGGTGATGCTTGTAAAAGTGCTGAACAACAGAAATTGTTTAGGCAATGAAAAAAGAGTTTTGCTATATTATCCCTCAAATGTTTTTCTTTGCTCCAAACAGGCTACTCTATTGTTGAACTATGTTGCAGTTGTTAAAGAACATCCATTACTTAACAACAACAATGGTGAAACTGTTAAGAAAGAATGGAACATCTAACAGTGTCATGTAATACAAACATGCCTAGAATTGATAAACAGAAGCTGTTTAGGTTTGAACAGGGCTACTTTTCAATCCAATACTATGTTAATGGCTTACCAGATACTTGGTTCTGTCAACAGACACAAAAATTATATATTTAAAGATCTCATAATACTGGGAAACAATATCTTTGAAGCTACAGAAGAAAACCTACAGTAAGTAATGTTTATTAAGAAAGACTATTTCAAAACTGCTTGGCTCCCTAAGGTTTTTCAGTATGCCATTCGAGTGACTTTAGAATTACAAAACGTACCTGCTTCCAAGTAAAGTGATGACCAAACATGTTTTTTATGGAAAATTGGATAGGAAGGGACACCACTTATAGTATGGTGACACCCATGTGATGTCAAGGCAAGGAGATAGTAACACACACACACAGATGTATATATGACTGGTTTCTTTCACTTTCTGACTTATAAATCCACTCACAAGGTTTTGGTCAGCCCAGAGGTACAGCAGAAGACACTTGTCCAAGGTGCCATGCAGTGGGACTGAATCTAAAAGTATGTGGTTTTGGTGATCTAATTTTTTAAAATGCTCTAGCAAAACAGAGGCACTTAAAAAGATCTTGTGCAAGTTACTGACCAGGTTGTTTAGAAATTTATTGCTGCATTACAACATCTATATTTATTTTGTTCCATCACAACCAGCCAGGTGAACACGATCAGTTATACTTACTATATCATTCTTACATCATTAGCTGGCAAAGAATTAAACTAGGGATGGGGAAACTTTTTAGTGCGACAGGCAAATTTTCCAATGAAAAAGGTCCACAGGTGGACCACAAGTTCTAACACTTATATCTGTGTAACTCTTGTATATATCTATGTATAATTCGATATACATTAATAAAGACAAGTTTAACACATGCTTTCAACAAGCCCTTCAACTCAGACATCCCAAATTAAAGGTCTTACAACCAAAAGCCCTACCATACATTTCCACATACAACCCTCTTAATAACGAAGCCTTCGACACCATCCTTCAAAACATTCCCCTGCTAAAAAAGAACCACAGAATGAACTTAATCCTCCAAACACACACCATTATAAAAGGCAAGAGACGGCCTAAAAAGTCTCCTAACACAAGCTCGAATACGCTCAACAACAACAACACTAAAGCCGTCAGTAAAAAAATGCGGTAGACCCAACTGCAGGATATGTGTCAATTTAATTGAGGGATCAGAGTTCTCCCTAAAACAGGGACAAAATTAAACAGTGCAAAGTAACTTCACATGTACTTCGGAGAACCTGATATGCGCACTAACCTGCTCTGGGTGTCAAGAGCAGTACATAGATCAAAAAAAAAAAAAAAAAAAAAAAGTCTGCATCAATGGATGACTCTGCACAAATCCCAGATCAAAATTCCGAAAAACAGAAAAATAGCATTCAGCCAACACATCGATATTTGTGCCAATAACAAAAATCCAAGTTTCAGAATTTTTCCCCTCTATCAATTCAGAGACGATACAACCTACAGCCAAAGAATTAGTAAAGAGTCTCTCTCACAAAATACAGACCCCTTCTGAACGCATCTACAACAAATGACATATCCACCACAACCTTAGAATAACACACACACGCAAATATTAAAAATGATAAACTCCAAAGAGATACTCAAGGAATTATAAAAAAACATAAAAAATAATCCCAATCACTGCTCACTCCACTAGTTACTATCACACTATCCCGCATTCTATTATCACTCTTTCTCTTCTTCCTTTCCACCACCTCCTCCCTTACTTTATTACTACTACTGCTGTTTAGAATAACACATTATAAACAATACATTCAAAAGGGATTTCCCAAGAATTCAAATCACTACAGGTCATTTTCAGGACACTTAACCAATTAACACTCTGCTACTATCATAGCACTCCCGCTTCTTCTTAGCCAAGAATTCACAATGACCTCGAACCCACA
>NC_068981.1:133988996-133997185 GCF_001194135.2 Octopus bimaculoides
TAGCACTCCCGCTTCTTCTTAGCCAAGAATTCACAATGACCTCGAACCCACAAGAGTTAACAAGAGAAACAGAGACAGACAGAAAGAAGGAAAATGCCCCTTGTATTTGAATACTATACAAGTATGTTTTTAGAAAGACTTTTCATTTAAATTTGCCAAAATTTAATTTTCCCAAAATTTGTTATCCATATTTACAGTTGAAAAGATCTCAAAGATCGAAACTGGTACTGAAATGTTTTTTATAAAAGTATTTTAGCATTTTCTACCTTGTCTTTTTTCCATATATATATCTACTCGTGTGTTCCTCTTTCAACCTTTTACATATATCTATATCATCATCATCGTTTAACGTCCGCTTTCCATGCTAGCATGGGTTGGACGATTTGACTGAGGACTGGTGAAACAGGATGGCAACACCAGGCTCCAATCTGATTTGGCAGAGTTTCTACAGCTGGATGCCCTTCCTAACGCCAACCACTCAGAGAGTGTAGTGGGTGCTTTTACATGTCACCCGCACGAAGGCCAGTCAGGCGGTACTGGCAACAGCCACGCTCAAAATGGTGTATTTTATGTGCCATATATATATATATACACAAGCGGACGTTAAACGATGATGATGACACACATACGAGCTTCATTCAGTTTCCGTTAACCAAATCCACTCACAAGCTTTGGTTGGCCCGCAGTGGGATTGAACCTGGAAGCTTCTTACCACACACCTATGAATGTTTATTTGCTGAATGGTAACAATTAACAGCAACAATATTAAACAAAAAATGCTAAAGATTTTTGACTATTTTTAGTAGGATCTTAGCTATTTTGGTTAAAATAAACTAAAGAATGAAACAGATCAATATTTATAGGGCAAGTATTATAGGTGTGCTTATTTAGACCACAACATCACTATCATTGTTTTATGGGTCAAATGACATTCACTGAGGCAGATTTTCTTGGGCCATGTCCTTCCTGTTACCAACCCTTCACCTACTTTGAAGTAAGGTAATATTTCTTCATGAGTTGACATGTCTTCAGAGAAGATTGGAAACGAAGGTTTCCATTTGCATGATGGTGATGCTCATTTACAACTACTATGCAATGTCAAGTGAAGGAAACACATACACATATGACTAGTTTCTTTCTATCAAATCCACTCACAAGGCTTTGGTTACCCCAAGGTGCTACACAGTGGGACTGAGCCCATAACCATGTGATCGGGAAGCAAACTTCTTAATTGCACAACTATGCCTATACCTACACACAAACACGTGTGCATGTACATATACATACATACATAACAATCGATTAAGTAGAGAGATGGAATTGGTATACTCTTTACTCTTTTACTTGTTTCAGTCATTTGACTGCAGCCATATTGGAGCACCACCTGTAGCCGAGCAAATCGACCCCAAGACTTATTCTTTGTAAGCTTAGTGCTTATTCTACACCACCATCGGTTGTCAAGCGATGTTGGGAGGACAAACTGACACACAAACATATATATACATATATAAGACGGGCTTCTTTCAGTTTCCGTCTACCAAATCTGCCCACAAGGCTTTGATCGGTCCGAGGTTATAGTAGAAGACACTTGCCCAAGGTGCCACGTAGTGGGAATGAACCCGGAACCATGTGGTTGGTAAGCAAGCTACTTATCACACAGTCACTCCTGTGCCTTTATTTTGTACAAAATAAAGAATTATATACCAATTCCATCTTGTTCACTTAATCGATTATTATCTCAACTATCACTGCGGAATTCCTGAAGTAGATTCAAAAGAAACTGCAGATGACATCAGGTAGCCCAAACTGTGCCAGTGCTTTACTCAACACACCAATACACTAATTGATATATACAGATATTGTGGTGCCGGTGTAGTATGTGATCTACAGCAACTTAAATCTAGACTGGCTTGTGATTTACATTCAAAATTTTGTTATAAATTTGCAGCATGAATCAATATCTCCATGTTCATCGAGGAGAAATTCTATTGCAGCTTCTTCATCTCGAATAACCTGTGTGTAAAATTCTTTTGCTCTCATTACGACTTCTTTCAATGGGCTCAGAACTAAAAGTGTTTAAATCATAAAACTGGAAGTCGAGTAAATAGATGAATTTTAAATGTAGATCAAAAAGTCAGTGTAGATCAGAAACTATACCATTTGAACTAATGTAGATCACAAGCTATACCAGAAACATGTATGTAGATATTGTGTCATATAGCCAGCTGGAAATGATGTTTCTTGGGACTAAACAACAGTAACAATCGTCCCTTACAGGACAGCCACATTATGCTGGCAAATAGTCTTTACTTTAAAGAACTGTTACTGAATATCTCTCTTTGAAAGATTTAGAAATAATATTGTTTGTGTGTGTGTGTGTGTGTATATATATATATATATATATATATATAAAAACATACATATTTAACTTTTAAACTTATCTGCTTTCAAGTTATTTAAACTTTGTTTAACACCTGAATGCAGTGACAGTCACATTGCACTCATTTGTTTTTTAATAACATATTCCCTGAAATGTGTATGTAACAGACTACTTTGATTACTCACAATTTTGTGTCATATTCTATTATCTGAAAGCTCAATATTTTTTGTCTTTTCTTCATCTCATATTAAGTAAGTATATTCACCCATCTGTCCATTCATTTGCCAATTATATTATCTTGTTCTATGTTCAATCATATTTCTGTCCCACAGTAAACTGAGGCAATAACACACATGTATTACTACCACTGTCATTTTGTTACTGCACTGAAGGACAACTTTTCACTTCATAGATGTAACCCCAAACCTTGTCCTGTTGTTTAGCTTCTAAATCAGTCCTATAAAGTTGACCTGTAATCAATGGTGTTCCAGCCATGACCATATCACCTTTCTTTCAAGCACAATCCATATGGCAACACTTACCTAATGTGTCCTGTTTTAATGATGGTCAGATATGATTAAGTTGCTGTTTCTGGCAGCTCATGTTTTGTTAGCTTGCTTCTACTTAAAGGAAGGTTAAATATATGCTCTAACACATCAATAATTCATAAGATGTGTGTAGATTATATAATTTTCCCATATACATAATGTAACATATATCCTCACAACCAAGTTATGTACTAAGTAGCCGACAGCTTTATGGCAGTTTGCTGACAGTCTAGACAAGGGGTGATAATGATTTCCATTTAATTATTTCAGGTACTACATGAAAATGTTGCAGCTTTATCACTTGTTATTAATTTATCAAAAACAATTTTGTATTTCTTCTATAGAAGGTGGCACACTGGAAAATGTACTCAATGACAGACTTCACCTTTACCTAATGTATCTCATGTTGAATCTGGTATGGCTGTGTGGTTAAGAAGTTCACTTTGCAACTACATGGGCTTCATTCCAGTGCTTAGCACCTTCAGTAAGTAGTTCCATCTATAGCTTCAAGTTGACCAAAGCTTTAGAAATTAAAGATTACATAAAAATTGAAAACATTATTTCAATCCCAATAGTTCCTAGCTGACTTTTAAGTCAAGATAAAACACTATAGTTTCAATTTCTGAGAGAGAGAAAATTAATATAAGGTACGTGGCATCTATACAGGATGACTCAAAAGTAGGTTTACAGTTATACAACTAACTCTTTCGCATTCATATTAACAGTTTAGATCTTAATTATAAAAAAAAAAAATGAAACCATTACTCTATGCTAATTTAGTTAATTTTGTCAAGCTCCCTTTTCAGTTTGTAAGATAGAAATTTAAATGTAGTATGATCTGCTGGATGTGTAATGTCAGCGTGCATACACGACAGTGTAAGTTCCCTGAGAGAAAAGTTGTGAATAAGCAGCATCAAATGCAGTGTGCAAGAGAGGGATCTGTGCTGGTATGGTCATGCATTACGTATGATTGAAGACAGCTGTGTGAGGAAGTGCCACCCCCTAACAGTAGAAGGAACCTGTGAAAGAGGTAGACCCAGGAAGACATGGGATGAGGTGGTGAAGCATGACCTTCACAGATGCAATGACAGGAGACCAGGACCTTTGGAAATATGCTGTGATTGAGAAGACCCGGTAACTAAAGTGAGATCGCAGCCATGCATGTCCAGCCCTGTTAGGAATACTCCTAATGCATTGGGCGATATGATAGGCTTGAGAAGACCTGTTGAGTCAAGTAAAACCAATATCGTAGCTGTGGCCAGTGCCCCCAGACTGGCTCCCATGCTGGTGGAATGTAAAAAGCACCATCCGAACGTGGTCGATGCCAGGTCTGCCTGACTGGCTCCTGTGCCAATGGCATGTAAAAAGCACTAACCGATCATGGCTGATGCCAGTACTCCCTGACTGGGTGGCATGTAAAAAGCACCATCCGAATGTGATCGATGCCAGGCTCACCTGACTGGCTCGTGTACCGGTGGCATGTAAAAAAGCACCCACTACACTCTCGGAGTGGTTGGCATTAGGAAAGGCATCCAGCTGTAGAAACATTGCCAGATCAGATTTGAGCCTGGTGCAGCCACTGGCTCTCCAGACCTGTCAAAACCTCCGACCCATGCCAATATGGAAAACAGATGATGATGATGATGATGAATAAAATATTTTTTTTTAAATTTAAAGTGCCTATGTGATAACTGTAAACCTACTTTTGAGCCACCCTGTATATCTAGAATGCTTGCTAAACTGATCAGCATCTAACTAACTCATTCAATTATTATAGATACAATGAATATATTAGAGAATGATAACTTGTTTTTTTTTTAGACTCCTGTAACATTTTCGGTTTATACCTAAATGTATCACGTTAAATTTGACATGGTTGTAAAGTTAATTTTGATTTCAATTTTATTGTATAACACAGTGGTTCTTAACCACTTTTTATCTATGGACCCCTTTGATTACTATTTTCTCCTGGTGGACACCCATAGCCATTCAATGTTCAAAAACTAGTTTTATAGATCCTTCTTTCAAAATTCCTATTTTGCTTATCACACACAAAAAAAGAAACTTAGCAGTTCCTTGCAATTAATGCATCTAAAGCAAATTTTGTTTCATGGACCCATAAAATACAACTGGCATAACACCTTGGACAAGTGTCTTCTATCACACTCTCAGGTTAGCCAAAACCTTGAGGGGTAACTGTGTGAAAACCAGATACCTTGGGAATTGGATAAACAGTAGTATGTTTCTAAAGGTACAAGATAATTGTGTTTAGGGCGATCGAAAGTGAAAGATAACCAAAAATCCAATTAGCTCCAACTTAATCAAAATACATTTCGAGTGCCCCACTATTTTTCTGCTGCTAAAATAAAATTCTGAATGGAATCCCATTGGTTACAAACCTTAATTACTATAAAGATTTGACAATATATGACACAGAAAGATTAGTTGTGTATGAGAGTATAAACTAGGGTTGCCAAACGTCCCTTATATAAGGGACATGTCCCATATTTGATAATTTAGTCCCTTCTCCTGTACTGACCTTTCAGGAACACCCCAAATGTCCCGTATTTAGTTCATTTTCAAATCTCGTGATAAAGATATATTTTTACTGCCTTCTTATGGTTCTTAGTTGTAACTTTATAAGTAATTATGCTTTCTTTTTTCAAATTCTCTTTCTTGAAAATAACCTAAATGTAACGAGGAAACTAGTGTTACTAGAAGTTTACTAAAACTTGATGTGCTTGCAACTTGATACTGTCAACAAACTGTGTTGTTATTACTTGCCATGGCCCACTTTTTTTCTTTCTTATAAACTAATCCATCCATCTCAAGATGCCAAGATGTAAATGTAAATTTCATGATGAATATTCCAGCAAATGGACATTTATCAAACAAGGAAGAAGCTGTTTTGAAGCAAATTGTGGTGGATGTAATTGCACTTTCAGTACTGAACATGGCAGGAAGTCTGATATGAAGCAACACTTGGAAACGGCAAAGCACAAAAGTAGTATTGCCTCTACTTTAAAGAAGCTGGTAAAATGACAAACTTCTTGATCAAGAAAAACAGAGATGAAGAAAGTAAAATAATAGCTGCAAAAGTTGCAATGGCAACTCATATTGTCCATCATTCAGTTCAAATGACTGTACGAACGTACTACTTCTAAAATTGCTTGCAAATTTTCAAGTGTTAAGACTAAATGTGCTGCAATAATAAAAAATCTTGTGGCTCCATACACTGTTGCAGAGATTGTTAAAGATATAAATAACTCTTCTTTTTATGGTATATCTACAGATGCAAGTAATCCCAATGCTGAGAAAATTTTCCTGTTGACTGTGCAATGTTTTTCACGTGATAAAGTTACTGCAAGTAAGATCCCTCCCAAATGAGACCTCGGAAACAATAGCCAGCTTCTGTAGAGCCTTGTTGAGTTAGGACTGGATGTGAAGAAATGTACAGTTTTTGGTAGAGATAACACAAATAAAGTCTATTCAAAATTCAAGGAAAGCATGAAAGAATTGATGGAAGGTGTTGGATGTCCAGCCGATATTCTGCACAATGCTGCTCATACTGTGGTCAATGTTCTTTCTGTTGATGAAGTAATTTTTGTTAAATTGTCTTCATACTTCAGTATTTATACTGTTCCGCAAGTTTATTGGTGTGCAGTATACCTCAGTTCTCTCACATTCTAAAACTCAGCTTTCTTTGATGAGAACAGTTGAGAAAATTTTAAGGTTATTTAAAGCACTGAAATCTTTTTTCGTTTCTGAGGAAACTCCACTCATTCTTGTAGAATTCTTCAATAATCCGCTGAGTAAAGCCTACTTATATCTTGTTCACAGTTTTGAATGTTTTTAGCAACAGGATTATGAAGATAGAAAAGAAAGAAAACAGCATTATTGAAGTGCTTGGCTGTTTAGAAGAACTCATTGCAATTATAAAGGAAAGAATCAATGAAAAGTTTATTCCTCTCAGAGTGAAGGATTGCCTTAATAATTGATGATGTCAAATCTGAAGAGGAAAAAGAAATTTCTACTTGAAGTGGATAACTACTATGGCATTTGCCATGACTATCTTGAGAAATGGGTTCTGTCTTTTGAAAATTTTGATAACTTTACATGGATGTTATTAGATACAGTTCCAGGATGGGGACATGTAGAATCATCTTATTTAGTGTTAAAGAACAAAAGTAAAAAAAATTGATGACAACATTCTTTTCTGTCAGTGGTGAACATTTAAAAAACTCCTTGCTAAAGAGATGCAGACCAAACCTGATGAATGGAAGATCAAACTGTGCCATAAAAGATGGTTTTCTATCCTTCAGTAGTTTGAATTTCAAGAACAATACTTCAAGTTGTTAATTTTGTGCCAGTTCTTATTTAGCATACCAGCACATAATGCTAATGTTGAGCATGTCTTCTCAGTGATGAATGTTCAATGGACTGGAGAATGAAATAAGTTGGATGTGGCTACTGTCGAAACTATCATACAATGCACATGGAACCGAACCTTAACTGTCAATGTTAACAAAAGCCAAATCATCAGTGAAGTATAACCAAAGGTTCAAGTTTAATTCTCATACGGTCTGTTACGAAAATTTTGCATAAGTTTATTAGTTTTGCTTCTTTCTATGTTCTCCATATGAAACAACTTTTTAGTCTATTTTCTGTAATGTTTGCATTAAATAATAATTTTCTAAATGATTTCTTTCGCATTTTTTTTATCGTCTCTATTGAATAAGAATTTTGCAATGATTTCACTTTCTCAGTATTTCTTTTAGTTATCTATATTGCCTGTATTCAATAATTATATCCAAATGCTTTCACAGTAAAAGATTTTTTTCTATAGTCTCTATATTCTTTTATTTGCTTCAGTCATTTGACTGTGACCATGCTGGAGCACCACCTTTTAGTCAAAGAAATCGACACCAGGACTTATTCTATCGGTCTCTTTTGTCGAACCGCTACGTTACGGGGACGTAAACACACTAACATCGGTTGTCAAGCGATGGTGGGGGCACAAACACACATATATATATATATACGACAGGCTTCTTTCAGTTTCCGTCTACCAAATCTACTCACAAAGCTTTGATCAGCCCGAGACTATAGAAGACACTTGCCCAAGGTGCCACGCAGAGGGACTGAACCCGGAACCATGTGGTTGGTAAGCAAGCCACTTACCATACAGCCACTTCTGCGCCTATTTGTCATTAGATAAAAAAAAAAAAAAAAATTTACAATGATTTCAATATAACATTTTT
>NC_068981.1:133997319-133998922 GCF_001194135.2 Octopus bimaculoides
ACCCCCCAATTCTGGGGGGTAAAGCCCTGTAGTTATGCCATATATATATATATATATATATATATATATAGAAAAAGAGATTTATATTTAATTTTCTAATCTGGCAACCCTAGTATAAAACGAAGTTGTTCAAATCTTTCCCGCCATAAGATTTGTTGACATTCGCCGAGTAGCTAATTACAGAAGCCATCATACGGAAATGGCAGAATAAACGCGACCAACAAAATGCCTAAAGATATTAATATATGCCTCGAACACAAACATTGTCTAAGTTTACTTCACCTTTCATCAATTCTGGATTCAATAAAATGGCCTGTCCATTTTGGAGATCCTAAATAAGGAGGGGGGGATGAACATTAGAGAAATTTATAAAAAAAGAGAAAATGAAATTATTATTAACTATAAAAGATTTTTAAAAAACCCGTAATTTTTCAGATTTACACCTGCACGATCTTCACTAGTTTTAGGGTTAGGGTTTGGGAATTCCGTCCCTAACCGTAACCCTAACACCCTAGTGTTAATCTGAAAAATTACCCCAAAAAACCCCGGAAAGTGTTCTATGTATTTAGGATACCAAAACAGGTAATGGTTACATAAATTGTTAAGAACATAATTTTTATAACTGACGCCATCCGAACCATCCAAGACATTTGGTAAAATTGTCGCTTGCACGTCACATAATTTTTGGGGTTTTTTTAAAAAGTTTTACTAAGTGTGTTCAATCATCAATTAAACGGATCCATGAATTTCATATTATCAACAATATTCGTATTTCCAAAAAAAAAATCGCTGATATATATATTGAATACAAAGCACGGATTTCTACTAATTTGGCAAATGACTTGAAATAATTTTCCTCAACTTGATTTCTCAATTTCGAGTGTTTTCATTCTTGACTCTCTACATACCCCTCTGCCTTTTGAGATCCCAATATTACGATAGTATTCGATCCTTCCTCTCAGATTTGTTTCTTATTGCTGTGGAGGTGAGAGGCTGAGGACCAAATGCTAGGCTTAATAAGATTGATTTTAAACTTGTCCAATACCATAGAGAAGAAATATCAGGATATCCCCATAAAAAAAGGGGAAATTTTCAGATTAACACCCGCACAATTTTCACTACGGTGTTAGGGTTAGGGTTTTAGGGTCAGGGTTAGGTTTTTAGGGTTACGGATAGGGTTTTAGGGTTAGGGAATTCCGTCCCTAATCCTAACAATAACTCTAAACCCTAACCCCCTAGTGAAAACCGTGCGGGTGTTAATCTGAAAATTTACCCCCAAAAGTCCCTAAAATCTGTTTGGGTATTGTCAGAAAATCACAGGCCTTGTAACTGTATTAGAAATTTTGTAAAAATAACTTATTTAAAATAGAGGGATAACTAAACAAATGAAGATCCTTAACATTCCACTTTAAAGTCAATGAAAGGAAATGAAAATTCAAATTTCCAACAAGATTACTTTACAAAAAATTAAAAAGGAGTAGAGATGGACTATATGTAATCTGAACCTTTCCCCCCACTTATTTATGAATTTTTTTTTTTTACGGAATCCCACGTTTTAGGCTATGGAGATTCCGATTCTGAAAAAAAAATTTTTTTAAAATTT
>NC_068981.1:133999068-134007006 GCF_001194135.2 Octopus bimaculoides
AAATTGAGATTTTTGAAAAAATTTTTCCAGAATCGGATTCTCCCTGGTCTGAAACATAGGATTCCGTAAAAAAAAACAAAATTTAAAAGCGGGGGTATACCCAGATTACATATACTCCATCTCCATCAAAAAAGGTATTAGAGAACGAACCTACAATATTTTACAATAGGACAATAAGTTAGTCTTGCATTTGTCAGCTCATACTGACGTATAAGTATTTATTAAAAACATTGTAGATACTACTGCAGTTAAAATGTGATATATACAAATATTTTATAGATTGGAGACTTTACCAGCAAACTGCTATCTTTTATAAACTCCTGTAAGAATGTGGCATAATACCTATCTTGTAACACTTGCCTGCATATTTGGGTTAATAAATTAACTTTTCAAAACAATTAGACTGAATAATGTGATTTCCCAGATATTAGATTATTTCAAAGGTCTATAATATATAGATCTCGAATCTTGATTGACAGTGTTTTGAGACAATTCACAAAAACGAAAATTAAGATGCAGCAAAATAGTGGAAACAACATTGAGAATTTGAATAATTAAAAATGAAACCAGAAATAAACGGAGAACATACAAAACTAACTTGGCATTCCCGAATTGACGAAACGAATAAGTAAATCTTTAAATCGGATTATTAGACTATTTAATTTTTCGAAGACATCATAAAAAGATTAAGTTAACATAAGTTAGCATTGTTAAAAAATGGACAAAATAATTCGTAGCGAAAAGTACACAAAAATATGATTATTTGAAAGTTTATGGAAGGAAAATCTATGGAGATGTAAATGTCGGCGCTTCTTCACCGATATCTCCGCCTGTCATTTAGGCAACGAATGATGCCTGTCCATTTGAATGGTTTTACCGCACATCTATGCCATGTAGTCAGTCCTAGATATTATGTGAATAGCCAGGCTACTGAGCTTCAAATTTTAGGGGATTGCAATTAGCACTAATGCCACAATGGACATCGTCTTTAATGGATCGTTTTATTGTGGCAAAACATCGTCTTGATTACATTTTATCATCTACCTCATGGATACTTCAGGCGGAACAATGTAACATTTTTCCGGAATAGATCTACGTTTGTCTTTCTTATAAAGGTTCTCAAGATTGGAGAAGAGATTTTTGTAACATTCGGATCAATGATTTTTTGCCTAGTATCAGATCAGGCAGTGTTTTAAAGATTTAAACTATTAAAATGAAATATATTAGTTTTGAAACAATAAAGTATGATATATATTTATAAATACATGCGTAAGCAAGAAAAATAAATGAAGGGATGATTAGAAATCAGAAGTAAATCCACAGTTCTTTGTGTCTTTATTAACCGGTTGGTTCCATTTCATAAAAAAAAAGCATTGATATGAAAACGTATTCAAAAGCAAAATAAATGAAAGAAACTCACAATTTCTATATCAGTAAATCCAGTAAGAACGAGGTTTTTCATCAGCTCACATCCTATACCACCAGCACCGACAACAAGAACTTTACTGTTCTGTATTTCGGTCTGCAAGTTTGGTTCTAAAACTCCACTGACTGAAGCCGCCATTTTCTTTGTGACCAAACGAAGCTACTGCTGCTGCTGCTTTTGTTGTTGTTGATGAAGCTGCTGCTGCTGTTGTCGCTGCTGCAATTGTTGTTGTTCTCGAAGCTGCTGTTGTAATTGCTGCTGCAGTTGTTGTTCTTGAAGCTGCTGCTGCTGCAATTGCTGCTCAAGCTATAATAACTACCGCTGTTGTTATTGAAGCTATTACTGCTCCCTATCGCTACTGCTGCTGCTGTCGAAGCAACTGCTACTCCCTTTGTTGCTGTTGATGTTGCTGCTGCCGCCATTTTTTAAATCTAATGCTGCTGCCGTTGTGGAAATACAAGTTTCTATTGCTGATACATTTATTAAAGTTGTGGCAGTTGATATACTTGAAATTGCTTGTTCTTTCTGTTTTTGTCTACATTTCAAGTGTTGAGGGTTTTTTTTTATTCAAAAGATTACTATGAAAAGAATAAATGAATTATTTAGCAAAAGAATATAGAGAAAATACAATACTAATTAAAAGAAACAACTATATTATAAAAATGATAAATTTGGAGAATGACGGCGTAATTCGAGGGCATTGGAAGTGTATAAGAACATCATGGATTGCATGAAATACCGAAACGAAAAACCAAATATTGTGTACTTTCATTTTGAAAGGAAAAGGAAAACATTTAGATAACTTACTATTTTGTTAGAAACGTTAAAAGAAATTAATTTTCAATTATCGTGGTTAACTGAGACTATGGATATCATCTCCTGCCAATTGGCTCAGTATTTCGTAATTCCATCGAGATATAACTTTGAAAAAGTAATTTTAAGATGTATTGATTCGAGGAATACATGTAAAGAACATGTTTTCATTTGCAAATCGTGTTTAGTTCGAGAAACATTTAGGTGGAAGTATTTAATTAAAATGTAATGATATGTAAGAGCCAAAAATTAGAAAAGATGCGATTTCCTGACATCATGTCAATAATATTTGGTTTTCATTTCGGTCTTTCGTGTAACCCTTGATATCCTAAACCCTCCTCATTTGAAAATACGCCGTGATTCTCCTTTTAGTAAATCATATTAGTTTAATTTCCATTTTGTTAATAGAATATATTACAGAATATTAATATCGTTTAACTAAACATAAGTTGATTTCCTGCATTCGATTTGTAAAAGTGCGTTTCGCAATCGTTCCACTTTCCTATCTGGTTTTTACTGTAAACATATTATGAAGGAAGCCCGCTCAATATAAGTTACTGACAATTCGTTCCAGTTTCCAGTCCAGCGTTTTATGAAAAACTACCACAAGTCAAACCCGCTAAATATAAACTTGTTGACGGTTGAAGAATTTAATCATCCGTCTTTGATATTCGTAGTTGTTGAATCTGAAACTCTAAATAAATACCATGTCTACTTTACGTACCAGTGAGTAAGAATTGTAATATATATATATTGATTATTGCTCGATAATTATTTACTTTTACCGGTTATTTATTTTTTTCTTAACTAAACAGTCGCTTATTAAACTTAGATTATGAAGTTTCTTAGGTAGCCAATGTTTTCTTTTAGCCCTCTTATTAATGTCCTTGGAATTTAATAATCTGGGTTGCAAGACTAAAATTTATATCTTGATGAAATTTATATAGACTTTCCAGGTATCCATCCATCCTCTCCGCCCATTATTCCTCAGGTACCTCCTCCATAGGATCCTTTCAGAAGCTGCTGGATTCTCGAGCGTGGGACTATGGATATTATCTCCTGCCAGTTGGTTCAGTATTTCGAAATTCCATTAAGAACAACTTAATATTTCAGCTTTCTGAATTCGAGTATCTTCTCCCTGTACAAGATACTGTGAGAGTATTCCTTTATAGAATTTGTGGAAAAACTTCCGCCCGTTCCCCCACCCCCATTTTCTCCTAAATTTGTTAATTAAAAAATTTTTGGGGGGGGGCAAAAATCCCCGTTTTCGGATACGGAGGTTCCGGAAAATTGCCCAAATGTGGCATTGTGAAATTTTTCCCCACACAAATTCTTCAATTTTGACTTTTTCCCCAACACTAACCATAACATCTTGGTATTTCGTTTCTAAGATCCATGAAGATGAAAGTACTTACCTTGTCAAAAGGCGAAGGTAAAGAATATGCACACCCGATGTTTAGGGTTAGGGTTATACCAAAAACTGCTAGTGTGCGTTTTCTTTACCTCCGCCGTTTAAAAAAAAATTTTTTTTTATGAAACCTTCACCTTACTGACAGCATCCCTGTACATGGCTCATATAGCTCACACTAACCACTCATCTATCCCTAGTTTCCACATTGACCATCAGCTGCTCACTTTTGCACTGTTGATAAAGCTAGAGAGTCATCCCCTAATGTAGCAACCATGTCTGCATGAATGTCCTTGAGAGTTAAACCTTTTTTTTCCCAGATACTTGATGAACACAATGTTGCTAAATTTTGCCCATTTTCAAGAGATGTCACTACTCGTTACTTTTGGAGTCTTCTTTGAAGATTCATGTGTCAGTTTCCATGGAAAGAAACAATGTTGCTATTAATAAAAAGAGTTGAAATTGCATTCTAGATTTCATAGCTCCAGCATCACTCTTTAAGTCAGCCTTTGAACTTTTTCTCATATTCTCCTAATTAAAATGAGCAAAGTAAGGCTGTAAACTACAAAGTGCATTGAATGTTAATACAAGGAAGATTAACAGTAAATGCACTAGACATTTCTGCAAAATTATAACCACCTTTATCGCATTCAACTTTGTCCTGGTCATGAAAATAGGAAATTCACCGAAGACTTGCATGATGTAGATGGATACATATAGACAATGGCTGAGTGTCTGACACCCCAGGTAGCCCATGAGTTCGCTGGGCCACAAGCCTACACAGACCCAAAAGAGCGGTTTCCATAAAAACATCACCCCTAGGTGGACCACCCTGCTACTTTCAGTGGAAGTGTATCAAAAGAGTTTATACCCATTTATCATCTGTATTTTAAAAGTTCATAAAACTTACGTTTTGCCTTTAAAAATTTACTTTTTTTCGAAAGAAAGCACTTTGAATTTTTTTATTGTTTTCATTCAGAATTTTTGTTTTCTTCATAAATAAAATTTGAAATATGTTTTTCAAAAAATTGGAAAATTTCAACTGCTAAGAAGGTAGATACTTTTACTTCCATAGAACTCTTGAAATTAAGAAGCATCTGGACCAGTTGAACTAGTTTCAAACCTGTGTTGCGATTTCATCTAACATTGGATATCTTCTTTGATTGTCAACAGAGATATTTATAATCCACAATTATTAAATTGTTTTGGCTAGACCAGTTTGCTAAAACATTTATGAATTCTGAAGTACAATATAACATTGAAACAAAATACTTAAGACACCAGCAATTTGTTAATCAAACTAGCTACCAAGAATATATTATATATGCAAATTGGTTGATCTAATTTACCTCAGCCTTTAGTAATAGTAGGTTTATATGTTTTGTCTCTGTGGGTAGTTAAAGAGGGTTATCAGCTGCTGATGAAATAGTGAAACTAGTCCAGCAGATCCCTTTCACTACAATAGAATGATTCTTTTTTCCTTTCCTTTCTCTACACAGTTAATGAATCTTTACCTGTTAAACTATCTGAAGAAGATGTGGAATCCATGCCAGAACTTGCAAATTTGCTTCTTGCACTATCAAAAAAAATTACTCCCAACGGCAACAGTATTAAACTGCAAGAGAGTATTGAAGAGGTAAAATTTATTTTGTATAGATGTGGGGTTTACTGGTTTTTATCAATCTCATCATCTTTATTTAACGTCTGTTGTCCATGCTGTTATGGGTTAGACAGTTTGACTGGGCCAGTATGCTAGAAGGCTGCACCAGACTCCAGTCTGATTTGGTATGGTTTTCTACGTCTGGATGCCCTTCTTAATGCCAACCACTCCAAGAGCATAATGGGTGCTCCTACATGCCACTGGCACAGGTGCCATTTTCATGACACCAGAGTGTGTTTACATGCCACTGGCATGGGTGCCAATTTGTGTGATGCCAAAGGTCTTGGTCATTACCTCATCTAAGTGAGAAAATTTAATAGTTGTTTTACCCCTGAGTCACCTTTGATCAGAGATCAAAGTTATTCTAGCCAAGACTACCCATATTTGTTTCAAGACAAAGTAGCCAATCATTCCTTTGCTTTTAAGATGGTAGATTGTGTTGAGAGAAAACTAGTTGTTTTGTCTAGCAGGTCAAGCAACTACATAGAAGTTCTTTTGTTGACTCAAAGGTTTGTTTTTAGAAAGTGAATTGAAGTGAGGTACATTACTATTTTAGTAATAAGTTAATGAGAGATTCATAAAAAATTTTCCCTTATTTTGGCACAAGGCCAGCAAATTTGAGGGGTGGTGAAGTTGATTACATCAACTCCAGTGCTTAACTGGGGCTTATTTTATCATCCCTGAAAGGATGAAAGGCCAAGTCAACCTCAGTGGCATTTGAATTCAGAATGTAAAGTTGGAAGAAATGCCACTAAGCATTTTGTCCAACGCAGCAGTGATTCTGCCAGTTTACCACCTTCAAGAAAGATTCATTAATATATTAGTAATTAGTTCTTAAAATAGTGAATTAGCTGAGTTGATAGGACGTTGGATACAATACTTCCAACCCTCTGTCCTCTAAGTTCAAATCACATCGAGGTCAGTGTTACCTTTTATTCTTTTGGAGGTACCATTTCAGATAGGTGGATTTCCAGAACTGTTAGAGCATTATTTGGGATGCTTTGCAATATCTGTCCTAGTTCCACATGAACTGAATTCAAATCCCACCTTTGTCGGGGAAGAAGAAAGTAAACAACGACTCTTTTGTTAGGTGTTCGCACCTGCCAGGTAGTATCAGCAATGGCAAAGAATACCAATGAAAATATAGCTTCTTTGGTTTGATTGAAAGATCATCTGCCACCACAACAGTAACTTCTTAAGCAATCATCATCATAATTGTTTAATGCCCATTTTCCATGGTGGCATAGGTTGGATAGTTCAACAGGAACTGATGAACCAGAGAACTACATCAAGCTCCATTTTCTGCTCTAGTGTAGTTTCTATGTCTGAATGCCCTTCCTAATGCAGTCCACTTTACAGAGTGTACTGGATGAATTTTTCATGGCACCAATGCTAGTGAGGTCAACAACCAACTCACAAGATCTTTTGACTGAGAAGCATGGGAGGTGGCTTTATGCCAGGCGTTGAGAGGTCATAGTATGATAGCAAAATAGGAAGAAGTGTCTTACTGAAGGGGAAATACATGGCTTCTTCAGATGGAAAGAAAGAAAGAAATGGTTAGGTCATACTTCAAGGTACAAGGTGAACATAAGAGAGAATATGGATAGAGGGTCTGAAAGGGTAAGTGAGTAGGTAAGTTTGTGAGAGTGTGACAATAATTATACACAGCAAACAAGCAGAAATAGTACCAACTTGTAATTTTATTCAACCCTTTCAATACCAACTTGCCCTAGACCAGTGCTACTCAAAGTGGAGGTCCATGGTCTGGTGCCGGTCTGAGAGCCATCAGCTGCCAGTACATGGAGAGTTTCCAGTAAAGAAAGAAACATTATAAAATACTTATGTAATATTGTATTATTTTATTTTTTTTATTTATTTATGTGTTTCAGCCAAGTGGCTGCGGTCATGCTGGTGCACCACCGTATTTGTTTACAAAATAAATATAATTTTTTTTTAAATTGTCAACTTCTATTATATTCATTATTTCTGGCATAAATTAATATTACTAAGAAATATTACTGGTCCCTGGCACATTGGGGAAAAAAAACTGCCAGTATGCCACATCAGATAGTTTGAGAAGCACTGACATAGACCATTTCTGGCTTTTTGATATATGACCAGTTATGATCCTTTTGTTACCATATTTCTGTTGAACTACACCCTTTTTATTTCAATTAATTTTGAAAATAATAAAGAATTTACTAAAATATCTTGGTCATTGCTAAGTTGATAATTGGGACATAAATTAACATTGAACTTTAACAGGAAGTTTGTATCATAGAAGCAAGGGCAGTCTTGGGCGAACTGGTATCAAAAGGGTTAAAGTGTTTCTATTCAGAATGTTCTTTTATGTTCTATTGCAATGACCAACTTAAAAATATAGAAGTTAAAAGACATTCGAGCGAGATCGTTGCCAGTGCCTCTGGACTAGCTCCTGTGCAGGTGGCACATAAAATACACCATTTTGAGCATGGCTGTTGCCAGTACCACCTGACTGACCTTCGTGCCGGTAGCACGTAAAAGCACCCACTTCACTCTCGGAGTGGTTGGCATTAGGAAGGGCATCCAGCTGTAGAAACTCTGCCAAATCAGATTGGAGCCTGGTGTAGCCACCTGGTTCACCAGTCCTCA
>NC_068981.1:134007016-134021067 GCF_001194135.2 Octopus bimaculoides
CTCTGCCAAATCAGATTGGAGCCTGGTGTAGCCACCTGGTTCACCAGTCCTCAGTCAAATCGTCCAACCCATGCTAGCATGGAAAGCAGACGTTAAATGATGATGATGATGATGATATACTAAATCTTTCTAATTGTCCTATTTTTTAAAAGGAATTGAAGTACATAGGCTGTGCTTTGCCTGAGAAATATTCTAATGAGAAGGTCAAAAAGAACAATTACCAAAGTTATATAATTTCAATGTTATAAGCTTTTCTTCTTTGTTATTAAAAAGAAGAAAGAGCAGTCATTTCTATTTTTTGTTGACAGGCTTATTAATTTTTCTTCACAGGCTGAAGATATTTTGTCAAAGGAGAAAAATGAATGGTTACAGCATAAGATTTTACTAGCTGCAGCGAAGCAAGTATTAGTCGAATATGAAACAAAAGCTATTGATGAAGAGTTAAGTGAGCCTGATAAAGAGGTAAGCATTCATGATAGGTATGGGGACATTTTAGATCAGATATGAGCAACCTTTTTCTAGCAGCTAATGAGATATTTGCTCAGTATAAATTGGGCCACAACACACAAAAAAAAAAATTAACAAACATCATAGATTGTCCAGATTGGTGGGTCTCCATTGTTCAATGATGAGGATTCAGTTATTCAATAAACTGAATTACCTGGATAGTATAGAAGTTGCTGTCTGCCAGTAGAGAGGGAAAGAGTAAGGAATGCACGGTGCTGATTTGAAAGGAAGAAAGGATAAAGGTGGCTTCGTCCTTGCCGCTGAAAGTTTCTCTAATGTTGAGTGAAGAGCAAAGGGAAGTACTGCTCTTGGTCATAGCTGACGCAAAAGAGTAGCAATTGCAGACATGAACAGACGAGATAGAAAAACAACACAACCAAATTTTCCTCCATATTTTTACTTTGCTAACTTGAAGCAGTTGATAACTCTATGTAGCGGCAGATTTGTCCATGTTTCAAATCAAGCTCTCCATATCCAACACGTAAATGCAACTGTTAACCAAATGAATAATGAAAATGGCAATCCCGTTCTCTGTCATTTGTTTTCCTTTGATGTCAGTCCAACATGCCTATCTTCATCTGCTACACCCAACAATGTACATTGAACCACCAGCATCATCACATTTCATTACACGTCTCACTACAACCTGCTCCTGAATTAACAAGTCTGTTACAGGTACAATCTACTAAATGCATTTCCATACAATCTCCATCCACTCAGTTTCACTTTTCTCATCTTTCTTTCCAAGAACTGAAGCTGTGGAATTCCTTTTTTTTTTTTCCTTCTTCTTTTTCTGCCTACAAACATTCAAGCTGATAACAGCAAGGCATTAATTTTACCAGTCTGGGAGAGCTTGTAAAGTCCATGGACATTACACTCCATACATAGTCAGATTCTCTTTCTTGACTAATTTATCATCAGAAAGATAATGCATAATTAATTCAAAGCAATCAGAATAAATATTACATTTGGCAGAGTAATCTAAATGCTATAGGGTTAAATCTAATGAGTTGATGCTCTCATTTATAACTTCAGCAAACAACCAGAGTAAAATTGTGTGTCCTGATGAGAGTAGTGCCCCTAACCAGTAAAAGAATATAAGAACAAGTTTTGATTCTACTACATTCATGTTTATTCTATATTTTATTTTTTTTTTTATAGTTTTGTCAGGCATTGAATGAGTGTTTGGCATTTGCTGAAATGATTCCACATTTGCACCCTTCTGGTGATTCTGATGTTTCTGTTCTTGGCCTGACAGCTGAATATCTTAAGAAGCAACGAAAGGTAAATATTATTTCAGCCCTAATAAACTTCCTTTTCCACAGCTCTTCCCACCTGCATCATTTGGTGCTTTTTCCCCAAACATTACATCCATACTCCTTCACTTCTGATCACTTCTCCTTTCTACACCAAATACCTCCAATGCCCAGTTGCTTTTTTTTTTCTCTCAGTACACTTGTTTTCTTATCTTCATGCACACTAACATTGCATATCCAGCCTAACATGCTTGTCTCATTTCTTTCCAGTCTTCTCAGATCCTTCACATTCATTACTCTTATCTGTTATTATAATGTCCACTTTCCCATGCTTACATGAGTCAGACACAATTTGCTAAGAGATTTTTCTATCTTTGGTCAGATGCCTTTCCTGTCACCAATTCTTTCCTCTTTCCAAGTAAGATAATATTTCCTCATGACCAGACACAGTTTCAGATTCAGTCCCACTGTGTGGACCTTAGACAAATGTTTACTACTACAACCTCCGGCCAACCCATGCCTTGTGAGTGATTTGATAGACAGAAACTGAAAGAAACCCATTGTGTGTGTTGGGTTTGTGCCTACTTGTCTTGACTGCACACGATTGCTGCAAATGAATATCATTCATTTCCAATATTCTGCACAAAAATGTCTGCCTTTGGGGAAAATATTACCTTGTCTGGAAACAGATAAGGATTTGTGACAGAGAAAATCTGTCTCAATAAATTCCATCTGACCCATACAGGTGAGAAAAAGTAAACTTTAAAATGATGATGGTGATGATGTTCAAACTGACCATTGATGGTGGTGGTGGTGGTGGTGGTTGTGGTATTGACATTACCACTTCTGACAACTATTAAAAAGAAAAAACAAATGTATAATTCTACATTAAAAGATTTTTAATAGTTAATTCCAATCAACTGTTTATTGAAGGTACAGGTCAGTCCACATTTTTCTGTAAGGTACATTGGGCCAGTTTCCTGGTTTCTCTGGTGTGTATATTCTTCCCTGGACGGGACACCAGTCCATCGCAGGAATAGTAATTTTTGCCAGCTTGGTGAACTGGAACAACATGAAATGAAGTGTTTTGCTCAAGAACACAATGCACTGCCTGGTCCAGAAATTTAAACCATAATCTTATGATCATGAGTCCAATATCCTAACCACTAAACCATATGCCTCCACATTATTGAAGGTAAGGGTGGAGGCGCAATGGCCCAGTGGTTAGGGCAGCGGATTCGTGGTCATAGGATCACGGTTTCAATTCCCAGACCGGGCGGGCGTTGTGAGTGTTTATTGAGTGAAAACACCTAAAGCTCCACGAGGCTCCAGCAGGGGATGGTGGCGAACCCTGTTGTACTCTTCCACCACAACTTTCTCTCACTCTTTCTTCCTGTTTCTGTTGTGCCTGTAATTCAAAGGGTCAGCCTTGTCACACTGTGTCATGCTGAATATCCCCAAGAACTACGTTAAGGGTACACGTGTCTGTGGAGTGCTCAGCCACTTGCACGTTAATTTCACGAGCAGGCTGTTCCGTTGATCGGATCAACTGGAACCCTCAACGTCGTAAGCGACGGAGAGTGCCAACAATTGAAGGTAAGGGACTGGTAGTATTGGTACAGCATTGCAGTATTTGGTTATGTTCCCTTTATTTTCTAAGCTTGACTCTTGCTAAGTTCAACTTTACTTTTCATCCTTTTTGCAGTCAATAAAATACCAATGAAATGAATTACTTAGAATTAGACACTTTCATGTCAGACATTGTATGAGGTAGTAAAAGTATTCTATCATTGCTGCTGTGATGCTTTTGCACTTTGAACTCTTCTTGTAGGTTAAGGTTTTTCCAGGAACAGGGTGCTAACCTGAAGCCCAACCACTTGTATTTAGGAAAGAGACTAAGTAGAACTGTCTCTGTTGTCTGCTAGCCAAGCTCCATGAAATATAGTGTGGGCTGTCTTCAGTCATGGACATCTGGTCATTGGTCTTCTTGAGACTCCTCTGCCCTGGCCATTGACTTTTGCTGTAGTTGCTCCACAGTGTCAATAACACCCCTTGTACTTTAGCTCACCAGCTGAGGTCATGTATCAGGGTGTTGCACTTGATGCCAACACACGAGAGATTTAGTGACTGATGCCCATCTACCCTACCAAGTTTAGAGCATTCTAGACACCAAAGGTACTATCTCTTCTCAGTACCCTACACCCCACTCAATTACTGGGGTTGATTAAATCAACTATATTCCTTGTCCCTAAAACCTTTTGATTTTGTGACTATATGAGAAATCTTTATTATGATTTTTTTTTATTACACTTAGCGCCATGAACCAATTTTGAATCGCATTCGAATGGAAGTAGAGGAACTGATGAAACAAAAATGCATTAACATCGCCCAATTCTATCTGCCAGGTGGTAAAACTAGTAAGTGGTTTTATTCTTTTATTATTGTACTAGCTTTAGTTACTGGACTGTGGCCATGCTGTGGCACCATCTTCAAATGATTTTAGTCAATCATATCAGCTTCAGTACTTTATTTAATGAATTGTTAAAATAAGCTTTAGATACATGCATGTGTGCATGTGTATCTTTATGTATTATCATCATCATTTAATATTCACTTTTGCATGCTTGCATTGGATCTGATAGAATTTGTGAGGCAGATTCTCTACAACCAGACGCCCTTCCTGTCACCAACCTTCACCTGTTTCTAAGTAAGGTAATGTTTCCCCATGACTAGATATGTTTTACATGGAAGACTGGAAACAAACAGCATTGCTTGTATGACAGTGATGTTTGTTTACAACCATCACATGATTGGTGCAGGGCTGTAATTGAAAACACTTGCCCAAGGTGTCATACAATATGACTGAACCTGGGACCACGTAATTGGGAAGCAAGCTTCTTTACCAAAATGATAATTTAGCTGGGGAGATGCTGTTCTGATCTAAATATACTCATTCCTCCTCTGGTAAAACAGATGCATGATCAATAATTTTAAAGAGAATGATATTGGTGTTGAGGGTAAAGATGATGCCAAGTCATTATCATTTACTTATTGTTTTTTAGATAATGCTGATCTGAACCTTGCCAAAGCTTGTCAGTTGCCAGCCCTTGTTGAAGCTCAACTTTCAGAACTAGAAGCCGAACAACAACAGCTTGAGGCACTCAAGAATGAAAAAATGTTACTTCAAGAAGAGCGATATAAAGTTTGTATCTTCTCTTCTGTCCTGTGTTTTCATTATCATCATCATCGTTTGACATTCGCCTTCCATGCTGGCATGGGTGGAACTTTCAATTATACATTTCTTTCCTTCTTCTCTTCCTTCTTATACCTTGACCATGTGGTTGTTGGGGCATTCATTGATGACATCGCAACCAGATTTCACCATTTCTCCTGATCTTCTGCTGTTCTCTGTGTGTTGATGAAATTGAGGCCTGTCCACTTTTTGATGTTAAGCTGAGCAACAATCAATCCAGTAATGATTCTGGTCTTGTTGTCATCATGAATGTATCATGGACAATCAGACAGTTGAGATGTACATTTACTATTGTTGCTACTAATAATACTACCGCTACTGCTGCTGTTGCTACTACTGATTAAGACAATTGGATGCTGGGAATTTGTCATGGCTGACTAGACATAGAACCTCTTTTGGTGTCTGTAATTTTTAACATTGGCGGCAAACACACACACGCACACAGAAATATACACATATAAATAGAGAGAGTGATAACAAATTATTAATTGTATATGCTTGACATAAAGACATTCCCTCTCCCCATACATATAAAAAGGAATATATATCTGTTGAAACCCTGAAGCTTGCCTACTTGACCAGGTGTGTTTGATAAATTCTGTCATCCATGAAGCAGAAGTCACAACACTGTTTCAAAATAATGTAACTGAAAAGAAAATGACATTGGTTTGTGTGAAAGCAATTTTAAAAGATGTTATACAAAGCACCAGTCTTCTTTGCAGCAAATCAACAAAGGTAAAGCCACTAAGCTGGCCAGACATATTTGGGGTTTAAAGACCAACTGCTCACTAACTACAATAAAGTGGGGAATCATGGAAAATCTATTCCAAATGTAAATATCTAAGTAATGCAAATTATGTGTAGCTGAAAGATTGCACATTGTTTTTAGATCCAACAATTCTACTACATGACTTAATTCCAAATCTGAAATTTTCAGCAAATGCAAGTATATGAACAAATTTATTTTGGCAAACTGGAGGACACCGTCCTCTTTGGATTGAATAACTGTCTCACAGACTTTGGACATCTTACCATTGAATTATTCTACAACTAATTTAAGTGTGACTTTGATGGACAAAGGGGATGTAACGCTAATTTTCTTTTTCTCCCTCATTTTTATTCACCCTTTGTCTTCTCATTCCACTTTTTACACCAAACCTTTTTTTTTGCTTATTCTCATGTACCAGCATCCTGATTTTCTTATAGAACAAACCATATTCTCAATGCCTGAAGATTGTTAGGAGACACAAGACATGTTATAAAAACCTAGTTAACAACATGTCTTAATGGCAAGAAACTGTTAGTAACTCTTATTTTAATTCAGTGTACATTAAATGATATTTATCTCTCACTGGATGGAATACATCTTTTGTTGAGCTTACCTTAACGAACAGTAAACTGTATATATATATATATATATATATATATATTTTTTTAGTATTTTAACGTCCGCTTTCCATGCTAGCATGGGTTGGACATATATAATACAAATAATAAATGAGTATATGCATATATACGTACATGTATGTACATACCTACATCTACATGCATATATAGATGCATATCTGGGTACAGGATGTTGCAAAAAAATATGGACAAAATGATAAACAGAGTACAGAAAACACACAGGCCACACAGAGAACATTTCCTTCATCAGCTGCCACCATTCTAAAACTAAGCGTTTCGAAGAGTTAGGGCTGGACGCATCATTAGAATGGCTCTTCCCACGGACCACAAATTAAATTTGTACCATAGAGGAATATAGTGGCGGATATATATATATGCATATACACACACACACATATATATATACACACATGTAAATATATTTATACACATACACATAAGAATAATGTGGTTTTACTAATGAATCTAATTTAATCTATTTCCCTTTTCTATTTCATAGATTTTCAAAGACAGCTTGCTTGAGTTACAAAACATTTGTAACAAAAAGTTACAACTACAAAAAGATTTGAAAAGTACCACTTCCAAATATTTATCATCATATAGCAAAACCCTTCATTCAAAACTTGCGTAAGTTTACTTACTGTCTAATTTTTGTTGGGAATAATTAAAGACATTTATTCACAGCTTCTTAAAGCTATGAATACTGGGCAGCAAAGCTATGAAAAAGCATTATATTCAGTATGTATGAAAGAATGTTGGTTGAAGTGTTTCATTCTTTTGGAAAACAAATCACTGAATATCTAACAAGTGATTCTTGTGACATTCAACTCTTTTGATATCAACCTGTCTAACTGTCCTTAATTCTGTGATACAAATTCCCTTTTTAACTCTTTAGGCATTCAAATTACTCTGTCAAATGTAATGCTTGTTTATTCAAATCGTTTTAAGTTAATTGTGCATTATCTCATAGCTTTGAGATTTTAGTGATGTGATTGTTTATTTTTAAAATGACATTGTATGGTAGGTGTGACAGGCCAGATCTGGCTAGTTTGAACATAAAACAAGTCAAATATTTGGGCCAGAGATATGGCCAGTTTAAATGCTTAAGTGATCTAAATAAAAGCACCAGCTTAATGATGATAAAATTATTTTAATTAATTCATTATTTTCAAAATTAACTGAATTAAAGGTCATCATCATTTAACGTCTGTTTTCCATGCTGTCATGAGTTGGGCGTGGAGGCGCAATGGCCCAGTGGTTAGGGGAGCGGACTCGCGGTTTCGATTCCCAGACCGGGCGTTGTGAGTGTTTATTGAGCAAAAACACCTAAAGCTCCATGAGGCTCTGGCAGGGGATGGTGGCGAACCCTGCTGTACTCTTTCACCACAATTTTCTCTCACTCTTACTTCCTGTTTCTGTTGTGCCTGTAATTCAAAGGGTCAGCCTTGTCACACTGTGTCACGCTGAATATCCCCGAGAACTACGTTAAGGGTACACGTGTCTGTGGAGTGCTCAGCCACTTGCACGTTAATTTCACGAGCAGGCTGTTCCGTTGGTCGGATCAACTGGAACCCTCAACGTCGTACACGAGTGCCAACAGCAACAACAACATGAGTTGGGCATCATCATCAAAACATTCATTTTCCTCAGACTGGCATAGATTGGTCAAGCCTACTGTATTACATATTATCACCCATCTCAATCTTATGTTGTCTGATATCCACTTCATTGCTTAAGTCCTGCGCCTAGAGCCTTCCTCTACCATTCTACCTTTGATTCTTGATTCATAACACTTTTTTACTTTGCACTTCATTTTTCATGTCACAAGTTTTATCTTCAGTAAGTACTCCTTGCTCACTAGCATATCAAAAGTTCTATCACTCTGCCAGAGACCCCACTGCATATTTTGTGTACATATTGCTTGCAATAAATACACTGTATTGACTTCCCTACCAACTCCATTCCTACATATCAAACAAGGCCACTTCTCAGACAGTATTGATGGCTTTACATGATGTCTTTACTGGTCTTTTAGTCATCATTGTCCTGTTGACATTGAGGCATTTTAGTTCTTGGCCATTCTGCAAAGGTTGGAATGTTTTCAGTTATTCTACTGCAGATTCTGCAATGATAATCAGATCATTAATATTTGAAAATTCTAAGATCCAGCATTCTCATTCTAAAGGAAAATGGTATTAGACATTACAAATACTAAATTTGAGACAAAAGAAAACAATTACAGACTTGCTGACTGGATTTGAGCCACATATCCATCACTGATGAGTCTTTATGTTAGTGATTGCACTATGGAGCACTTACTATTCTATGTCCTTGAATTCATTATCATCATCATTTAACATCCACTTTCCATGCTGGCATAGGTTGGTCAGTTATTACTAGGAACTGGTGAGCTAGAGGGCTGCATTGAGCTTCAGTGTCATATTTGGCATGGTTTCTATGGCTGGATGCCCTTCCTAATGCCAACCACTTTACAGTGTACTGAGTGCTTTTTACATGGTGCCAGCCCTAGTGAGATTGCCATGTAACTTGGCAAATAGGAAAATGGAAAAGCTCCCACTGTTAAGAGAATGTATTTGGGAGGGAAAGGTGGTTGTATGTCAGGTTTGACAGACTAAAGTATGATAGAGTTACAGATATTGCACAGGTGTTTTGCTATAGAGGAGATGCATGGCTAAAAGAGATAAAAGGAAGGTAGTGATAGGGTGTTAGAAAAAACTCTCAAGGAACAAGATGAGTTTCAGAGTTCCTGGAATAGGTTATAGGTTTTGCCCCCTTTGGTCTCTAAGCCATTAAAAATAAAATTTAAAAAATTAATTTTTCTTTACTTTAGAAAAATACATTTAAGACCTTATAAGTTTGTTCCTAATGAAAAATTACTAATTAAATTCTTTTTTCCTTATTTTTGCTAGATTATGTAATACTGAAATAATTTGTGACACTTATAAAGAAGACACAGTACTTGCTCTCCAGAAAATCAAGTAAGCTTTTTTGTGTTATATTTTTTACTTCTGATTCTGTTATAAATGTATGAATTTCAATAGTATGCTGGTTAGCTTAATTATATTTACTACACATTGTTTTGGGTGTTAGACTCATGATCATAAGATTGTGGTTTCGATTCCTGAACTAGGTGTTATTTTGTGTTCTTGAGCAAAACTCTTCATTTCACATTACTCCAGTCCACTCAGCTGGCAAAAATGAGTAACCCTGTAATGGACGGGCATCTCGTCCAAAGAGAAATATATACACCAGAGAAAGCAGGAAACTGGCCCTACACTCCTTACAGAGTAATGTGGACTAACCATAACACATATTGTATACTCTTTATTTTGTCTTTTTGCCAAAACATTTCATTTCATCTTGCTGCAGTTCATTTTCCATGCAGGCATGTGTTAGACAATTTAACAAGGATCCAACTAGTTGGAGGACAATGTCATGTTCCAGTTTCTGTTTTGGCATAGTTTCCATAGTTGGATGGCTTTTCCTAATACCAATCACTTTACAGAGTGTACTAGGTTTTTTCTTTTATTTCTTTCATACACCAGCATGAGTCAAGGTGCATGGCCTAGTAGAGTATGGCACTCATGATCGTAAGATTGTGATGTTGATTCCCAGATGAGACATGCATTGTGTTCAGGAACAAAATACTCCATTTCACATAATTACAGTCCACCTAGTTGTAAATGACTTCCACTAATAGCTGGCATATTAACCCTGTGACAAAGTGGTGTCTCATTAAGAAAAGAATTTTGTAATTTCAGTTGCTTATATGACATGGAAACTGGGTGAAGGTTCAGCTATATAAGTCCTAGGGTTCATGACAGACCTAAGTCTGAATCCAACACTAGTAAGGTGGCTTTGGATTCTGCAAGAGTAAAGAGTATAAAGGGCCTCCACAACTGAAAAAAGAATTGGAGAGTGTGATAATTTTAGGTGAGATGACAAGAGAGTCTAGAGTATAAAAGGAACAGATTTATAGTTGTGAGAGGGTGGTAGTAGGGAGAGTAAGAGAATATATACTGTAGAGAGGGAGAGAGAGAGAGAGTGTGTGTGAATATGTAAGAGACATGAGAAAAAAGTAGGGGATTAGTAAGTATCTGGGGGTTTGAGTGAATGTTTACATTCTGTGCTTCCATCCCATCACTGCCATCTTTTGTCTCTTTCCCAGCTAGTCTTATCTACTCTGCTAAAGCAAATTGCCAGTGCTTGTCCCTCTACCATACTTTAGCTTTTCAATGCTTGGCATAAATCCCCCTCCCAATGTAAAATACTCCCCACCCCCACCCCCTCGTTGTGGTAGGGTTTTCCTTTTTCTCTTTTGCAAGTTACTTAGCAATCTCACTAGTGCCAGTGGCATGGAAAAAGTACCTAGTACATATTGTAAATTAGCTGGCATTAGGAAGGGCATCCAGCCATAGAAACCATGCTAAAGCTGACATCAGACCAGCTCACTAGATCCTATCAAACCATTCAACTCTTGCTAGCAGAGTAAACTGACATTAAATGATGATGATGAGGAGGATGACTTCACATAAAAAACAGCTATTTGTTGACATTACCCTGTCAACAGATAGTCTACTAGTTCTGCACTTTCAAGGGTGGAAAGAATGGAATTCCCCCTATTTGAAAAACAAGTAAGGGTTGACTGCTAAAAAGATATCTTGCAATAGCACAATGTTTCAATAACATGCATTTGTCTAACCCATGCTAGCATAGAAAGTTAATATAAGATGAACAAATGAATATTTGTAAGGAGAAAGACTGATTTTTAAAGGTAACAAAATATGGACACTTTGCAGAAAGATTATAAGAATGTAAACCAGTATGAATGATCTTCATATCAAAGAATTTGATTTGTCCAATTAATTACTATTGTTTTTATTGACAGAGAACATATTGATAAAGAACTTAAAAAGGCTAAAGAACAGAACAGGCAGGCAAATGAAGCTTTGAGTGAATATGAAAAATTGGGCCCAGAGTATACAGCAAAGGTTGAGCAATACAGGAAACTGGAACAAGAAATTGAGAGCATCAAATGGTCTCTAGATCGCTTAAAAAACTCATCTTAACTACAAAAAAAAAACTCATCTTAACTACAAAAAAAAATACTCCTCAAAATGCTTATCAGCTTTAAGCAATTCGTTGTTTTATATAAATATATACCTTTTATTAATGCTTAATGACTAAAAGCTAGGTTTTGCCATTGTAATGACAACTGTAAATTACTCAGCATGCCCCCTTTTAAATGTAAATAGCTTTTTTTTTATTGTTATGGTAGAATATGGAGAAACCAATGTCTCACCGAAATATAAGATGATGCTACTGAGGACACTGGCTGTCCCAGACTCTCAGCTTTCTGATTATCTTCAGTGCTGCTCTGTTTTAGATGGTATCGATTTTTAAGAGGTGAACCTAAGTATCCCTTGGAACTATATATAATTGAGTGGGTGCATGCCTTTTTTGTTGACTTACCGAAAAATATTTTATTGTGGACATATGAAAAAAAAAATCTTATTCAGTGTACAGTTATTTTAATTTTAAATAAACTAATTATTATTGGAAATAAAATACTGTGAAATTTCATTACTGTTTTAAGTTTTATCTCTTAAATGACTTGAAAATATTTGCTATGTGTTTGTTTATTATTATTCTTTCATTTTCATATGAAATGCATGTGACAGAAAGCAAACCAGTCTATTATATACTCCATAAATGTGTGATCGTTACCACAACAGAGAAAATGCTTTGTGGAATTTCTTCTGTCATTACATCTTGAGTTCTAATTCCACTGTTGGTGATTTTATAGGTGCAGGAGTGGCTTTGTGGTAAGAAGCTTGCTTCATAACCACATGGTTCTGGGTTCAGTCCCACTGCATGGTACCTTGGGCAAGTGTCTTCTACTGTAACCTCGGGCCGACCAAAGCCTTGTGAGTGGATTTGGTAGGCAGAAACTGAAAGAGGCCCATCATATATATATATATTTGTGTGTCTGTGTTTGTCCCTCCACCATCGCTTGACAACTGATGCTGGTGTGTTTACGTCCTTGTAACTTAGTGGTTTGGCAAAAGAGACCAATAGAATAAGTCCTGGTGTTGATTTGTTCAATTAAAGACAGTGCTCCAGCATGGCCGCAGTCAAATGACTGAAGTAAGTAAAAGTGTGGTAAGTAGCTTGCTTACCAACCATATGGTTCCGGGTTCAGTACCACTGCGTGGCATCTTGGGCAAATGTCTTCTACTATAGCCTCAGGCCAACCAAAGCCTTGTGAGTGGATTTGGTAGATGGAAACAGAGAAGCCCGTTGTATATATGTGTGTGTGTGTGTTTGTTCCCCTAGCATTGCTTGACAACTGATGCTGGTGTGATAATGTCCCCGTTACTTAGTGGTACAGCAAAAGACACCAATAGAATAAGTACTAGGCTTACAAAGAATAAGTCCAAGGGTCAGTTTGCTCGACTAAAGGGGGTGTTCCAGCATGGCCGCAGTCAAATGACTGAAACAAGTAAAAGAACGGATTACTGGGGCTCCAAGGTTATAACCAAGATGGTAATTATGGAGCCATTGCAGATTTTTGATGCAGTGGAGGTCAAACATTAAGGAAAGGCAGAAAGAAATTCAAAATCTTAGAGCTGTTTCTGGGATATCCCTGAGTATGCAATATTTTGTCACCAGAGATAAATAGAGGGAAAAAATATGGAAAATGAGAATGGTATGTATGTATATATATATATATATATATATATATATATATGTATGTATGTGTATATATATGTATGTATGTGTGTATATATCTTAATATATAAAGCTGAAGTTGGGTGTCTGTGTGAATCCTTTTTGAAAGTTTATAGAAATCCACATTTTCCACTTTTTCGTAAAATTTTTTTACATCAATGGAATTTTCTCGATCTGAACTTTCCAGTGCAGTAATTAGATTTTTAAAATTCCGTTTACTTTGTGTGATTTAAGGGAGATTTGGCTGTCGTTTCTAGCAACTTTTATATTCCTTCCCTTCTCCCTGTACCGGCGTTGTTATAGAGAGTAAGAGTAAGAGAGGGAGAGAGAGAGAGAGAGAGAAAGTGATACATACAAAGTCATAGATTAACTTGGTTACATTTTACGCTCTTACTTCTTCTTCCTCTCTCTCATTTAATACCTTTCCTCTGCGTCTAACATATTTTTCATAACATAGAAACGTAAAAATACACACGACCACACATACGTGATCTGTGACAACAACATACACTTAAACACATACACACATCAACATTATAGATATAAGATTTAGTTTCTGTGTTTCTTATATAAACACGTGCACGCATTGCTATTTTATAACTGTCTTCCGTTCTCTCTTTCTCTCTCTTCATTGCTACCATCTCTATTCCTTTCTCCCCCCCTCTCTCTCTCTCTTTCTCTCTCTCTCTCTCTCCCCTCTTTTACTCTTACTCTCTAAATTATATGTTGAGCGCATAATTACTGCACTGGAAAGTTCACATCGAAAAAATTCTTTTGATGTAAACATTTTAAAATTCCGTTTACTTTGTGTGATTTAAGGGAGATTTGGCTGTTGTTTCTAGCAACTTTTATATTTCTTCCCTTCTACCTGTACA
>NC_068981.1:134022178-134034955 GCF_001194135.2 Octopus bimaculoides
ATATATATATATATATATATATATATATATATATATATATATATATATACCGGAGTAAGCACATGAAATGTGCAACAAGGTGGAAAAAAGAGTACTCAAATACCAGATGTACTTATATATATATATATATGTGTGTGTGTGTATATGTATATGTGTGTGTATATGTATATATATATATGTGTGTGTGTGTGTATATAATTCTTTCTACTGTAGCCTGAAATGTTTAGGAAGGGGATAAGTTGATTACAACGAGCCCAGTACTCAATTGGTACGTATTGTTGGCTGAGAGATTCATTTCTTTAGTTTGGTCTACATGCCAACATGCATTATTACTTCTTGTGTCATTCCTTTCTAAGAGTACTTACGAATGAACGAATTTTAAAAACTGGAAAGGTTTTTCATTTCCGACAAGTAGAGATGAAGCGATTTCCGTACTAAGGGAAATAACTTCTGCTTTGAGTAACTAAAGTTATTTCCCATAGAATTTCGTTCTTACCTGATTTTATTCTTTTCTATTCCAGGCATGTGGCTCGAAATTTTTCGAGACGGAGCCAGTCGATTTGTTCGACCTCAGTACGCAACTGGTACTTAATTTATCAACTCAGAAAGGGCGAAAGGCAAAGTCGACCTCGGCGGAATTTGAACGTTTCTGGCAGCTCGCCGCCTTAGCTGCATTTAATTCAGCTGAGGGTCACTACCTCCATGGATGAGCAGAACGGAAAACTAAAAAACTACAATTTGCCGTTGAATTTTATTTCTCAACTTATGCAATACGAGATTTCTGTGGCTACTCAAGTATTTGTCACCACTGACATCTCCGTCTCACCGAAATATAAGATGATGATGCTACTGAGGATGAGTGGCTGTCCTAGACTCTCAGCTTTCTCGTTATCCTCGGTGATGTATTTTGGACGGTCTCGATTTTTTAAAGGTGAACATAAGTCTTCCTTAGAACAGTACATAATTGAGTGGTCACATGCCTTTTTCGTTTGTTCAGTTTTACTATTTACTTTTGTCCATTTTAATAAAACCTTTTGAGTCTAAAAAAAAATTCCTCAACAACTAGAGACATTTCTAACAATATCTTTTACAAAATATTTCCCACCTACAAGACACAATTATAACAATATTTTTTAAATAAAATTCTTAGACTGAAAAAACATTACTGCCCCAGTAGTAATGATTATCACTCGGTGGATTTTAGCCCTTTACGTTCTGCGTTCAAATCCTGCAGTGGTCTTTAAAATTAAGTAGTAGTCAAATATTGAAGTTGATTTATCGATTATACTTCACCCACAAAATTTGGACTTTGTGTTAATCTTAGAAATATTTTCTTTTCCTTTATGACATTGGTAGAAGGCTATAAATTGCAAGAAGGGCTATAAATGGTAGAATGATTGCTAATTATTTGACTCAGGTGCGAAAAAAAAACAATGTCGATCGACACTTTCATGATTTAAACTCATAACGTAAAAGATCCATCCAATCCATGTTCTTCATCCACTATTCCTGGAAGTGTTGTGGTGGGGAGAGTGATAAGGTACCTCTTCCACAGGGTCCTATCAGAAGCAACCGTCATTACACTTTCCGGCAGGATTCCCGACTTACCCACTCTCCCGAAACTGCTGGCCTCGTGCCAAAAAAATGTGAAGGAAAGGTAACTAAATATGGCAAGAGTTTGGCATGGTAACATGTAATCTCACTCCGCTAAGAACTGATGAACAGCCGGAAATAAAATTTACCATGTACTTTTTAGTACGTATCCGTTTGTCATAGTAAGGGGAGACAATTATCAAATTACATCTTTTCGGATCGTTGTTAATTCTTTATTATTTTCAAATATGGATCAAGTTTACGACAAACTATATTTAGGGGGACTTGAAGATGTTAAGGACGAAGAGAGCATGTCCAATGCCAAAATTACTCATGTTCTAAGTCTTTTGGATAGACCTCTACCTCCTGAAATCCAGAATAAATACACATGTAAATTCGTCCGTGTCTTGGACATGCCTGATGAAAACTTACTAACTTATTTTCCCGAATGTTTACGGTTTATTGATGAAGCTCGAGTAAATGGAACTGTGATAGTACACTGGTGAGTAAAGGGTTAACTACTTTTTTACAACAATGGGCTCGAAGAAATGTTACCACTTGTTATCGTTTGTTATTTTTGTGTTTCAAAACCGAGTATTCGTTCTTATTTTTATTTATGCTGTTGCACAAAATTCTCGAGAAGAAATCATGTTCATTTATTTCTTAATTGTTTGATGCAGTAGCATAAAATTATATATAAGAAATAGGGTGACCAAGTGTATCTGTTTTATTTTTACGTTCACACACCGCCACCATCAATGTTACAGCTGTTTGATATTATGTCCGTCAGATGAGCAGCTGATAAAAGTATCACACACACACGCACAAATATGTAGCATGTAAATATTTGGGGTTTTCAACCCAATATTTACATGGTGTTATTTATAGATTTCTATGTTCTTTCAGAACCTACTCCCAAAAAGTATTATTCCTCGTTCTCTCAAAAGTTTATAAATTCTGATGACCTCAACAATATATGTATGTATACGCACGCGCACACTAGAGTATCAGTGCAGCGACTTATGAATCAATAAATATATATAGAATTCATATGAGTATTTTCGTGTATATATATATATATATATAGTGCCTTAATATAGCACACTCACCGGTTCAATTTCCACTCATTATTTATTTATTCCGGAAAGCTTTTCCGTCGCTGCATTTGCAACCGTATGAATGGATTTTGACTCTGACTAGTAAATAAATAAATGTGTGGAAGTTGAACCGATTTCCAGACACAACAAAATTGGAAACCAGTTACAAAAACGAAGTGTGTGTATGAAATTAGACTGACTCCACGTATGCCTTTTTGAAGCTTTAGGTGAAAATCGAACCCATTCCTTTGTTCATTTTTGTTATTACTTAACGATTAGGATTCACTTAGCTCTCATTCCCTTCCATGGTGAGGCTAAATATGTCTGGGTATCAGTTCGTGTATTTTTATATTCCTAACCCACACTATATCGATACTGTAATAATTATTGCTTGTTCCTCAACCTTGTAACATTATGCAAATGTGCTTGCCGAAGTGTCAGGTGAGGATCTCAAAGGCGCATGTCTGTTCCAACGTGTCAACCTGGCGATCGTTGGCCGTGATACTGCAAGTGTCTTGGGTTACTTCCGTCGATGAAACACAAAGATCTAGATAGATAACTTGAATTTCTTTTTCTATTTATGAAAGAACAATTATCAATATGAATAACGTTTGTGCTTCTGCCTATTGTTGTTTACATTTTAATATATGCAGCTTTCTGCTACTATAATCAGTTTGAAAAAAATGAGAGGTGAACGAATCCTGATGAATAGTTAATTAAGGGAAAGACCTTTGTAGATCTAATTTCACAACGAAACTAAATTTGTGTGGTTATCAATACGTATATTTATTTATTTATTGATAACATACACTCTGTTTGTACTTTAGTAAACTATTCTATGACTGTGGCTATGCTTTCTCCATCATCTGCTGCCGCTGTTTGATTATTGTTACCTACGTTTGTTTTTCTCACTGTTGATTCCGAGAAAAGTTTCTAGGGTTCTTCGAGATGAGGTGTCTTAATAAAATTCACTAAAAATTTCGGACATGTACTTGCCTAGCAAGTGATTTGATCAGAAACAGTATGTGAAAAATTAAGGTTTTTGTTTTCACATATAACATTTAAACATGTACATCTTTTAGAACAATGTCATTTTATAAGATTTTGCTGATAAATTTTAAATTAACATAAACATTTAATTATATTAAAGAAAATTACCGGAGAACTTACATCTAATTCTTCCAAATCTTTGTTAAAACTTTATTGAAACAATTTGTGGGGAATTTTTTTCTTTTTATCACAGCAACTGGATGCTCGCCACAAGGTTTAACAGAACCTACTGAAGCAAGCCAGCACACTTGCAACATTACCATGGGGGATGGTGCCCTCACGGGCATCACCTGACACCTCGTTGAGGCGAGCTGCCAACATTGACAAGAACTTCGCGGCTAATTGCCCAGTCCCTCCAAACGTATCAAACGCCACAGGCTGGAAGAGATAGTTCTCTGTCAGGTCCTGATTACAAACTATTTCAATACAGTTTTAACAGAAAGATTTGGAAGAATTAGATGAAAGTTCCCTGGTAAAACCACATCTCTAAGATTGTCAAGAAGGCTGAGGGGGTGCTAGCATCACTCAGTAAAACCTTTGTCAGCCGCTCTCCAGTTATCTATTTAAAATTGTATACGACAGTGGTACGTCCACACTTGGAATTTACATCACCAGTTTGGAACCCCTATCTTGCTCAGCATATAAATCTGGAAACTGTTTAGAAATGTGCAACAAAACGAATACCCACCGTCAGACATCTGCCATAATCTCAATGTCTTGCTTACCTAGGTATGGATACATTGAAGCTCAGACGTTTGGCAACTGACTTGGTAGTCACCCACAAGATTATCTACATCTTTCCAACAACAACCTTGGGCACCTTTCTGAATTCTGTATGACAAACATTCACGAGCATGCTTATAAAATCAAAAAGCACAGTACCCATGACTTTCGGAAACATTTTTTCACGCTCAGAATTGCTGAAGCGTGGAACAAACTACTCGCATCAGTAGTTAGCTGTCAAGACACTACATCCTTCAAAACTTCCATGCTTCTTGAAATCTGCCAACAGTACACCTGATGGCCTTTTTTTTTTTTAAGTTGTAGTGTACCTGAGCACTGTATACAACAAATTCCTTCATTATACATATAAATAAATGTTTATGTTAATTTTAAAATTTGCCAGCAAAATCTTATAGAAGACACTATGTTGAAACTAAAGCAATTACAGCATGGAAGACATGTAAGAGCTATTCAGAAACTCACATAAACATTTAACTTCATTTAAATATTTATTTGCAGAAGCTGGCAGAAACGTTAGCACGCCAGGCGAAATGCTTACGTTTTGAGTTCAAATTACGTCGAGGTTGACTTTGCCTTTCATAATTTCGGGGTTGATAAATTAAGTACCAGTTGCATACTGGAGTCGATGTAATCAATTGGCCCTTCCCCCAAAATTTCAGGCCTTGTGCCTATAGTGGGAAAAAACCCCCCATTTATTTGCAGTGGGACCATGTCTGCAGGCAGATCACAGTTCAGGCAATGAAGTTTTTGACACCTTAATATATGTTAAAATGAAGTTAATTGTCTTTATGTGTTTTTAAATGATTAATATGTGCCTTAATAAAAATTATTTTGTAAAAAAAAAAAATGGTATTCACTATTTTAAAAATTACAATTGCATGTATTTTTATATGAATAAATTGCTTCTCTAATTTTTTTTTTGTTTAATGTCCTATTAAAATGAAGATAAACCAGAGTTGACTGTAAAATATAGACACGGGTCCCATCATTTTTTTTTAGGTAGTTGCTTAAGGGTTCTGACTTTGGTAACTGGGGCTGTTTACTTAACGAGACTTCTGAGCAGTTGAAAAGCTGTATTTTATGGGTGCTTTCACTACTAATTACTGTTGTAATAAATTGCTAAGTAAGCAATAAAACCAATCAGTTCAATCATCATCTCAGGCTATTGAAAAGGCTTCGTGGGGTCAAATTTTACAGTGCCTGTATTTATGTAAATTGCTGCATCGACTAACGAAAAAACATAGTCATTTAATATATATTGTGATCGGTAAAAATGGATTGAAATGAGATCTGAGGTTGGTGTAGTTGACAAAAATCTTTCAAAGGCGGTACCCCAGCATGGTCATGGTGCAGTAACAGATAACACACACACACACATTGATAGAAAGGACAACAAAAGAAAGAAAGAGACCTCGATATTATGTAAATAGAGGACTTTACATATTTTTACAGATATATATATATTGAGATATATATATATTGAGGCAGTACTCTGGCATTTCTGCAGTCAAATGAATGAAACAAGTAAAAGAATAAAAGATAGATAGATATATAGATATAATTTTATGTAGTCAAGTATTTTGCCAGTTATGGCTGGTTAGAAAGTTACCACATATATGTATGTGTGATATCTGTTATCAGACTGTGACCATGCTGGGGCACCACCTTCAAAAAATATATATCATTGTTATTACTTAACGTCTGTTTCCCATGGTGGAATGGGTTGGAACTGATAAGGCCAAGGGCCACACCAAGTTCCATAGCCTGTTTTAGCTTGGTTTCTACGGCCGGCTGCCCTTCCTAATAGCAACTGCTTGCAGGTGCTTTTTAAATGGCACCAGCACCATTGCTTCTTTGTGCACCTTGGTTTTAGCATCTCAATTCTGTTGTGGTGGGCAGCTCTTCTTAAGTACAGCAATGTGCCACACATCTCAGTCCTCTGTCATCTTCATAAGGTTCGGTGTTTTGAAATCAGTCTTCTAAACTTCATCCCTTTATGTTTTTCACTAACTGACACAGCAGTTTACATAAACACAAACACTGTAAAATTTGACTCTTTGAAACCTTTTCAACAGCATGAGATGATGATTGAACTGATTGGTTTTATTGTTTACTCAACAATATATATGTGTCTGTGTCTGTGTGTATACACCACACACACACACACACACACACACACACATACACATTCCTATTCATTGTCCCTTAACTTACCTAACTAGATTTTCCCATATTTTTCTCCTTCAGTCTTGTTGGTTGCTCCCGAGGTGCCACAGTGGTAATTGCTTGGCTCATGCAGAAAAAGCAATTAGATGTCAAAACTGCTTTAAATATGGTCAGAGACTGTAGACCCTGCATCAGGTATGAATTTTAAATATCTTAATGTTTGAGATAATTACTTGCAATTAAAGTCTTATGTCACAAATGATGCTGAAGATTGAACCAACTAAAACATATTGTAGATATAAATAGGCATGGGCATGGCCTATGTGTGGTAAGAGGCTTGCTTCCCAACCACATGGTTCTGGGTTCATTCTTACTGTATGGCACCTTGAGCAAGTGTTTTCTAATATGGCCTGGGCTGACCAAAGCCTTGTGAGTGGATTTGGTAGAGAGAAACTGAAAGAAGACTGTTATATGTATTTATTTTTGTATGTCTGTGTGTCTGTGGTTGTTCCCCCACCATCGTTTGGTGAGTCTACATCCCTGTAACTTAGTTTGTACAGTAAAAGAGACCAATAGAATAAGTGCTAGGCTTACAAAGAATAAATCCTGGGGTTGATTCCTTCAACTAAAAAAACCCTTTACGGTTGTGCTCCAGCATGGCTGCAGTCAAATGACTAAAATGAATAAAAGGATAAAAGAAAAGAATTGAAATGACTATGATCTCTAAAGATGAGATAAGTAAGAGATCAGACACCTATGGTCTTCTGAAGAGCAAAGTGCAGCCTCCTGATGGAAGTTTAATGCTTAATTCTTTAGCATTTAAAACAGCCATATCTGGCCAAAATATTCTACCTGTTTTATGTTCGCATGGCTGTGTGGTAAGAAGCTTGCTTCCCAACCATATGGTTCTGGGTTCAGTCCCACTGTATGGCACCTTGAGCAAGTGTCTTCTACTATAACCCCAGGCCGACCAAAGCCTTGTGAATGGATTTGGTAGATGGAAAGTGAAGGAAGCTTGTCGTATATATATATATATATATATATATATATATATATATATATATATATATATATATATGTGTGTGTGTGTGTGTGTATATGTATGCATGTATATGTTTGTGTGTCTGTGTTTGTCTCCCCATTGTTGCTTAACAATCGATGTTGGTGTGTTTATGTCCTTCATAACTTAGCGGTTCACCAAAAGAGACTGATAAAAAAAAGTACTAGGCTTACAAAGAATAAGTCCTGGGGTTGATTTGTTCGACTAGAGGCAGTGCTCCAGCATGGCTGTAGTCAAATGACTGAAACAAATAAAAGAAACTGGTCAGATTTGACCTCTCCCATCTACCCTGTAATGTCATTGAAGAAATAAACAATCACATCCTCGAAATCTCGAAGCTGCGGGATAATGCATGATCAGTTCCATACAATGTGAGTAAATAAGCATTATATTTCACAGAATACTCTGAGTACTAAAGGGTTAAGGGAAGAGGTATTATTGTATTGGGGTTTTTTTTTTTTTGATCTAAATTTTATTTAAAATTTCTTTTCAACATCATTGTTTTAACCCATTACTTACCAGTGATCTCATAAGATCACTTAAAAATTACAAATTTCGTAATTATCTGTCAATATTTACACATATCTAACCTTTTTGCTATATCTACTAGGTATATTTCTCTGATATTCAAATGAGGTTTGCTCATTTTTCACCCAATATCTCGCTTATTTCTATTTAAAATGTTATTTTGATTATTCCAGCGTGTTTCTAAGGCTGTTTTATGCTAGAAATCAAAGTTTCATAAAAAAAATTCCAGTTAATAGAATTATGGGAGGTAATGGGTTAAAAAGTCCACTTATCTTTGGTGGCATGGGCCAGATGGAATTCATTTGAAGCAGATTTTCTATGTTCAAGACTGAGAGAGCAATGGTGAGAACTATGTGTAGTGTGAAACTATCGGATAAATGGAGAGCTGAGGATTTGACGGAGATGCTGGGATTGGAGGAATTGGTGGAACAGCTGGCAAGGTGAATGGAGTGCGGTGGTATGGACATATGTTGAGGAGGGATGAGGATCATGTTCTGAGGAGAATGCTTGAGTTTAAAGTGAATGAACTGTGAAAGCGAGGTCAACCAAAGAAAATGTGGAGGGGACAGGTGGAGGAGGAGATTGGGAGGGTTAGCTTGAGGAGGGAGGACACCCAAAACTGGGCAAGATGGTGTGAGAGTGGTTGCTGTAAGAGTGAGGTAGATCCAGCCAGCCCCGTTAAAGGGGACAAACTCGGATTTAAAATATTGGACATCAACCAGATGCCCTTCCTGTTGCCAACCTTCACCTATTTCCAAGCAAGATATTTCCCCATGGCTAGACATGTTTTTCATAGAAGATTGGAAATAAACAACACTGCTTGTATGATGGTGATGCTCATTTACAGCCATCATGTGATGGCAAAACAACAATACACACACACATATACAAACAAAGAACAACATTCTTCTTACAGTTTCCACCTACCAACTCATTCACAAGGCTTTGATTAACTTTGGGCTACAGTAGAAGATTCTTGCCATGGTGCTTTGCTGTGGGATTGAACCTGAAATCACATGATTGAGAAGCAAGCTTCTTATCCACATAGCTGTGACTGCACCAATTCAACTTGCATCTGGTCAAGTTTGCTTAGATTTGCCCTGCTTGATTATACCACTCCTCATGATCGTACATAGTATCTGGAAGGTCAGCTGAGCCAGGGGTTTTCAAACTGTGGTCCGCGGACCACAGGGGGTTCGCAAGGACAAGACGGGGTCCGTGGACAGCAAATACTTTTTATGGGCAATTTGATTTTATATATGGTTTTTAATCAAAATCTTTTAATTGACAATAAACCTATTTATTAAATACTGTTAAATAAATAAATGTAAAAATATATGTTATTTTAAGCAAATATTTATGTATAAATTTCATAAGGTAAATCCTGAAATATAAAGGAGTCCGTAAGTCAAAAAGTTTGAAAACCCCTGAGCTGAGCAATGTCCCACTGAACTGATTAACGAAGGATTTTTTTACCTGGGTATCCAAATCAGGTTCAGTGCCACTGAACCTGGGTTGACCAAAGCCTTGTGTATGTTTATGTATGTATGCGCACACATATGTGTGTGTGTGTGTGTGTCCTTGCCTAGACATCACATGATGGTTATAAATGATCATCAATATCAAAATGATATTGTTGTTTCTAGTCTTCTGTGAAAAACATGTCTCGCTAAGGGGAATATTACCTTACTTGGAAACAGGTGAGGGTTGACAACAAAAAAGGCATCCATCTGTAAAAAATATGTTACAATGAATTACATCTGACCCATACATGCATGGAAAAGTGGACATTGAAATAATGATGATGATGATGATAAATGTATTCTTTCTATTTTGTGCCAGACCTAACACTGGATTCCAGTTCCAGCTGGAGTTGTTTGCCCGAATGGCTTATGGTATTAATGTAAACAACAGTGATTACAAAACATTCAAGTTGAATATGTTTGGTTTGAAACTTGGTGAAGGTAAGAAATCAAAGCAATAAATAATTACCATGCAAAATGACTGTGGGTAAAAGGCTTACTCTGTGACCACATAGTTTTGGGTTCGGGCCCACTTGGTGGTAACTTGTGTATATATATCTTGTACTATATCCCCAGACCAATCAATGCACTGTGAGTAAATTTGGTTGACAGAAACTGTGTAGAAGCCTGTTGTATATATGTGCCACATAAAAGCAACCAGCACATTCTGTAAAGTGGTTGGCATTAGGAAGGGCACCGAGCTGTAGAATCCATGCCAAATCAGACAGGAGTCTGGTGCAACTGCCCAGCTTGTCAGCTCTAGTCAAACTGTCCAACCCATACCTGCATGGACAATAAACATTAAATGATGATGGTGATTATATATATATATATAACCAAGTGAAATCATAGTCGTAGCTGATGCCAGTGCTGCCTGACTGGCACATAAAGAGCACCATTTGAGCATGGCCAATGCCAGTGCCACCTGACTGGTAACTATGCTAGTGACATGTAAAAAGCACCATTCAAGAGTGGTCAATGCCAGTGCTGCTTGCCTGGCACCAATGCCAGTAGTACGTAAAAAGCACCATTCAAGCGTCGCCAATGCCAGTACTGCCTGATTAGCATCTATGCCGGTGGCACATAAAAAGCACTATTCAAGTGTAGCCAATGCCAGTGCTGCATGACTGGCACCCATGCCAGTAGCATGTAAAAGGCACCCACTACATTCTTGGAGTGGTTGGCAATAGGAAGGGTATCCAGCTGTAGAAACCTTGCCAAATCAGATTGGAGCCTGGTGCAGCCTCCTGGTTTGTCAGTTCTCAGTCAAACTGTCCAACCCATGCCAGTATGGAAAGCGGACATTAAACGATGTTGATGATATATATATCTCTGAGAGTTCCTGGCTTTAAGGGTAACACGAAATGCCTAATTGGAGGCCCATCCTTCCGAGTTCTTTTATAGGGCTTAGAAAAACTGAAGGACCACTGTGTGTGAAAGAGGAATATGTTGAATAAAATTACAATTTACTGATCTTCCTGTATTTTGTTTTACCCAAAGTCAGGAACTTTCCAGCACCTCCTCATATATGTATCTGTGTGTGTCTGTCTGTTTGTCACCCATCCCCCATCACTTGACAACTAGTGTTAGTTAGTTTACATCCTGCAATTTGGAGATAAGGCAAAAGAACTAGTAGATACCATACTTGAAAGGACATAAATACTGGAGTTGGTTTGTTCAACTAAAGCCCTTCAAAGCTAAATATTATCTCCCTAACATTCTCCCACTTTTTTACTCTGCTGATGTAACTCAAGAAGGCAGTATCAAGGTGTCGAGCTGGGTGAAATGCTTAGTGTTATTTTATCTGTCGTTACATTCTGAGTTTAAATTCCGCCGAGATCCACTTTACCGGTTGTGTATTGGGGTCAATCTAATCAATTGGCCCTCTATCCAAAAATTTCCGGCCTTGTACCTAGAGTAGAAAAGATTACTTTTTCTTTTAAACTGACAAGAAGGCAGTACCTTCTTGAGTTACACCATCATCCATTCAGTTCTGTCAGTCATCACTTCCTTTCCCCCAAGTCTCTCTTCCTATTGACATCCATCACTTACTCTTATCATCCACCTCCATATCTCTCTCTCTCTCTCTCTCCAATCTCCCATCACTCTCTTTCTACCAAAACAGTCTTACAACCCTCATCCACCCATCCTGATTATTCTTCTGTTCATGTTTTGGAATGTGCCACCTAGAGTGAATGATTGACTAAAAACACCTCAAGCTAGTTCCCCCCACATGGCCACAATCCATTGACTAAAACCAGTAAAATAATGTTTAAATGCATAAAGTAATCAAAAGCAGATGTTTCTATGTTGTCATAAGGGATTACAATGGCTCACTAGACAAGGTATTCAGTGAAACATTATCCTTTTCTGCTCTAGGCACAAGGCCTGAAATTTTTGGGGCGGGGGTCAGTCAATTAGATCAACCCCAGTATGCAACTGGTACTTAATTTATCGACCCCCCCCCCAAAAGGATGAAAGGCAAAGTCGACCTCGGCAGGATTTGACCTCAGAACATAAAGATAGACAAAATACTGCTAAGCATTTTGCCTGGTGTGCTAACGTTTCTGTCAGCTCGCTGCCTTAGACTGAAACATTATCACTTCATAATACTGTCATTGGCTGTGTGCGGCAAAGCCTCATAAGCTTTGTTGGCATTAGATGAGGTAAGAAAGAAGAAAATATACTATGGTAGTGGTGAGCTGAATTGGCTAGAAGTCTGAGGGTTCATGATGTTAAGAGTATTTCTTGAATAGGCACAGGAGTGGCTGTGTGGTAAGTAGCTTGCTTACCAACCACATGGTTCTGGGTTCAGTCCCACTGCGTGGCACCTTGGGCAAGTGTCTTCTACTATAGCCTCGGGCCGACCAAAGCCTTCATCATCATCATCGTTTAACGTCCGCTTTCCATGCTAGCATGGGTTGGACGATTTGACTGAGGACTGGTGAAACCGGATGGCAACACCAGGCTCCAATCTAATTTGGCAGAGTTTCTACAGCTGGATGCCCTTCCTAAC
>NC_068981.1:134035385-134038543 GCF_001194135.2 Octopus bimaculoides
TGTGTGTGTGTGTGTGTGTGTATATGTATGTGTATATGTTTGTGTGTCTGTGTTTGTCCCCCCCAACTTCGCTTGACAACCAATGCTGGTGTGTTTACGTCCCCGTAACTTAGCGGTTCGGCAAAAACAGACCGATAGAATAAGTACTAGGCTTACAAAGAATAAGTCCTGGAGTCGATTTGCTCGAATAAAGGCGGTGCCCCAGCATGGCCGCAGTCAAATGACTGAAACAAGTAAAAGAGTATCCAAAGCTAACTATAAATCTTTTTAATCAAATCATTTTTCATGAATATTTTTTCTTTAACACATTTTTTTATCATATTTCTGTTGAAATACACTGCCTTTGCTTCGATTAATTTTGAAAATAATGAAGAATTTAGAAAAATAATTTTGTCTTGGAAAACGGACATTAATTGATGAAGATGATGATGATGATGATTAAGCTGGTGTCTGTAACATGAATTGACATTGAATTTTGATGGAAAGTTTTAAACGAGATCACTTTAAAGCAAGAAGTTTATATCGTAGGAACAAGGGCAGTCTCAGGTAAGTTGGTATTAAAAGGGTTTCACAGGAGAGTAATAATACCAGATCAGATCTAGAATAGAGAGAGCATATCATTGATGAGGTTATGAATGGTGACAAACGGACTTTAACAAACCTACCTGACTGATTTATTGACTGAGTGATTAATCAAACAATTGTTTAGTCAGTTGGTTAACTATTTAACTAATTTACAAATAAAAGATAAACGAAGGGAAATATAACCTATGTGTGTGTTTATCATTGTCATAATGACCCTCCCAAGATACAACAGAATATGTTTCAACACAGGAGTTCACAGCAAGAATCTTGCAAACAAAATACAAAAATAAAAAATATTTTTTTCTTTTCAAATCATTTTATGAATATTTCTTTCATTTTCCAGGAAAAGTTTTCAACAACGATGTAAAAAACTTGCTCGTTGCCAGTCCAACAGAAAATCATCCCAAAACAGAAATATTGTATAAATGTAAGAAATGCAGGTAAGGAAAAGAATTTAATGTCTGACATAGATGCCTGTGTTGAATCCTCAAGCGAGTAGCCCTAACCCCAAATGTTAGGTATTTTGTTATAAATGAATGACTGACTGATGCCTTATGAGTGGAATTAGCTAACCAATGTTTTGTGAGATGGAAACTGAGAAGAAACATTATCATCATCTTCATTTAACATTTTACCATGCTTGCATAGGTCAGATGGAGTTTGTTGAGGTAGATTTTCTATAGTTGGTTGCTCATTCTGTTGCCAACCCTCATCTGTTTCAAAGCAAGGTAATATTTCCCCATGGGCCAGATATGGAGGATTGGAAACAAGCAACATCACTTATATGATAGGGATGCTCATTTACAACCATGTACTCTGTCCGGGCAAGAGTACATACAGGCACATACAATGGGCTTCTCTCAGTTTCCATCTACTAAATCCTCTCACAAGATTTTGGTCGGTCTGAGGGTATAGTAGAAGACCCTTGCCCAAGGTACTATGCAATGGGACTGAACCCTAGACCACATGGTCGGGAAGCAAACTCCTCAACTGAATAGCCACTTTTGTGATTACATATTACATGCATACATATGCTTATATGTTACGTGTGTGTGCATGTGCATCATTGCCATGTGTCTCGCCTGTTCCAAAAACACTGACTTTGTTTACATTCTCCAGTAAACAAAAGTCTAGTAGTTTCATTACTTTCAATGTTTGAGGACCAATTGAAGACAAGAAGAATAGCCACCATCCATAGAAAATCTGCTTCAACAAATTTCCATTCCAGCATGGATTGCAGATATAAAAATAGAGATGATGAAGAAGAAATTTTGTTTGTTGGCCAATATTTCTGATACCAAGGATATTATGTACAAGAGTTAATATTGGTCTAAGCTCATGATGAGTGCAAGGTATAGAATTTTGCATGCTGATAAAAAGACCTTAGCTATCAACTTAATATAGTCTGCTTAAATAATAAGTATATATAAGCTTTTGAGAGAACATGAAATAATCCTTCTTTGGAATTTGTTCTTGAAGTAGATATAAAAAACCTTTGATTTTTCCCATCCAAAAGGTGCAATTCTGAAAAATAGCTATTAAATAAATAATGTCACACGAAGCAGCACTGAATGAAATATTTTTGTGTAAAGTCATATTCAACACATTTGAATACACTCGGGTGTGAGGAGACCATGTGTTGTGGAGCTAGATCCAAGGAAAATATGTAACACAAGATGGGCTGTGAATGTCTTTGGATCTTAGGATGCATGCATTTCTGTGTTGTTGCACTTTGTCAGCTATGGTCACCAAATCTGTTAAAGCCTGGTAAGAATAAAATTATTCTTATTAAAGCAACATATGAAACACATTCTGATGTGCTTAAAATTTAGTCAATCTAGAATAAAATAAATAATGTTACATAAAGCAGCTTTGAATGAAATATATTCATGTAAAGACATATTTAATATGTTCAAGTGCAGTTGGATGTGAGAAGACCTTTCACTGAGGAGCTAGACCTAGGAGAAAATTCTCAATGACAGGTTTGGTGTTTGTAGCTGACAAAGTGAAATGACACAGAAACTTATGCATCCTACAATCCAATGACATCATTCACAGCCCCATCATGTGTTTTAATACACGTCTAAGAAGAGAATTTTCTCCACAGCAAGAAGTCTTTTCATGTCCAAATTCACTCAAGCTTGCTGTGAATATAGTCTAATTACTAAATAACTAAATTATCTGGGCTAGTTCACTCAGATAAAATAAAAAGGAATAGAAATACAATATTAAGAAATTCACAAGAGTGACTATGTGGTAAGTAGCTTGCTTACCAACCACATGATTCCAGGTTCAGTCCTACTGCATGGCACCTTGGGCAAGTGTCTTCTACTACAGCCTTGGGCCAACCAAAGCCTTGTGAGTTGATTTTGTAGAAGGAAACTGAAAGAAGCCCGTCGTATCACCAGTCCTCAGTCAAATCGTCCAACCCATGCTAGCATGGAAAGCAGACGTTAAACGATCACGACGATATATATGTGCTGTGCGTGAGAAGACCCGGCAAGCCAAGTGAGATCGTTGCCAGTGCCCCTGGACTGGCTTTTGTGCGGGTGGCACATAAAAGACACCATTTC
>NC_068981.1:134038860-134040165 GCF_001194135.2 Octopus bimaculoides
TCGTATCACCAGTCCTCAGTCAAATCGTCCAACCCATGCTAGCATGGAAAGCGGACGTTAAACAATGATGATATATATATATATATATGTATATGTTTGTGTGTCTGTGTTGTCCCCCAACATTGCTTGACAACTGATGCTGGTGTGTTTACATCCCCGTAACTTAGCGGTTCAGCAAAAGAGATTGAGAATAAGTACTAGAGTACTAGGCTTACAAAGAATAAGTCCTGGGGTCGATTTGTTCAACTAAAGGCGGTGCTCCAGCATCGCCGCAGTCAGATGACTGAAACAAATAAAAGAATAAAAGAAAGCATTTTAAACCCATTAGAATTATGCCAAAAGGGGTTAAAAGCAGGTATTAAATAAAGTGATGTCATTATGGTGTCATATCTTGCTTCTTTAAATTGCTTTCTTGAAGTGGAAAAAGAGGGGGAAAAGAGTGAGAGAAATAACTGAAGTGGAAAGTGTAGATGAAGTGAGTACTAGATATCTTTTATGGTATTTCTTGTGTCAACTTCGTATGTTTTTCTTATTATAGACCGAGAAACCCTTTGTTGACAACAGAATTAACATTTATTTAGGTTTGGTTCTTTTGCAATTACATGGCTTTAGGTTCAGTCCCACTGCATGATACCTTGGACAAGTGTCTTCCTATATCTCTCCCTTTCGAAAATAACTTCTTATATTGAACTCTACTATTTTCCTCTATTCAACTCTCTCATATTGTCTTTGATGAAGGGATATTCTTCATTTCCATGAAACAGCTGTAAGACTACCTTTCTCTTTATAAATGTCTTAGAAGTTTCATATGGCCTTGACTTTGTTGCCTAATTTTATTTAACACACACACACACACACACATATATAATCAACAGACTTCTTTCAGTTTCCATTCCACTGACAAGTCTTTGGTCAGCCTGGGGCTATAGTAGAAGACACCTGCTTGAGTTACCACACAGAAAGACTGAATCCAAAATCATGTGGCTGGCAAACAATCTTCTTGCCACACTGCCATGTTTATATCTTTTATTAACTTTTTAAACCTGAATTAGAATATTCATTCATTTTCTTCTTATTTTATTCAGGCATCCTTTGTTCCGTGAAAGCTCCCTTCTTTCACACACAACTGGAGACTGGGAGCGATCCTTTGACTGGAATTCCAAACTATTAAATCTTTGTAAATCTGATTCAGAAAAGAATAATGTTATTTGTAAAGAATCTCTGTTTGTTGAACCTGTCCAATGGATGGCTGATGTAGTTACTAATCAGAGTGGCAAGGTAAAAGCAATTATGTTATTGTATATG
>NC_068981.1:134040237-134044273 GCF_001194135.2 Octopus bimaculoides
ATATATATATATATATATATATATATATATATATATATATATATATATATATACATACACACATATACATATACATATAAGGGCACATGGCTTAGTGGTTAGGGTGTTGCACTCATGATCTAGCATTCGTGATTTCAATTCCTTTGTGTTCTTGAGCAAAACACTTCATCACTCTGTGATGCTCTGCAATCACTTCAACACCTGATGCACACCACACCATGCACCTGTTCAGGCAACATCAATTTGATGTGGAGAGAGTGGGCTAATGTGTGGTCTGAGCGTTTAATGACTATAAATGAATCATTTATACAGGTCATTCATCAAAAACTGAACGCTCATATATATATATATATATATATATATATATATATATACAATCTTATTAGTATCTCAAGGCCTAAATAAAATATTAGTATATATATATTGTTGCCCCTAATAAATTTTCCCTGTATTAGCATCTTATTAGTTTCTTAGTGTCTTGCCCCTTTAACTGATAATTAACACCCTGCCACTACCCTGCCTCTTTTTTATAGACAGCTACTTCTATAAAATTGACTCTTCCTAATGTCTTATTTCCTTTCTCTTGGGGAAAAGGGATATTTATGATAATATTTATGACCATACCTAGCCACGAGCTGTCAACTCACTCTTGTTTTTTATTCAAAATAGACAGTTTTATAGTCTCAGATTTAATAGATGATAAAGCGATAAATAAATTAGAAACCCTAACCCGAACCCTCTTTACTCTTAGTTCAAATCCAACCAAGGTTAACTTTACTTTTCATCCTTTTGAGGCTCAATAACTCCCTCCCCCCCTAAAAAAAAAGCAATCCATGGATTAGCAGAACTGTAAAAATGTTGGACCAAATGCCATACAGTACTTGCTGCCATTCTTTGCGTTTTTTTGTTCCAACTTTTTGCTTTCTTTATTCTGGAGTGGAAGTAAAATGAAGAGCATGCTGAGTTCAGATCCTACTATGGCCTACTCGGGTGGTAGACTTAATCTGTTATCTGGTTTAACACCACCACCACCTGGAGTTTTTGAGTGCCTTTAGTGGAGGTCACTTTGTTGCAAGCAATCAGGTCAGGTTTCTAGTTTGTGAAAACCTTCCTGCCCACCTCCCACCAGTCTCAGAGGCCTTGTAGTGGTTCATTGGCTTTGCCTTCCTTCCTGCCTTCCCTACGGAAAGATAAAAAAAAAAAGAAGCATGCAACTTCATTCTCTTGTTTCTCCTCCAACCACTAACCATTAATACGTCATTGAAGGAGTATATACATGGTTGTGTGATTTGTTAGAAATTACTCTCAAATCTCCTTCAGATCATCCCATACTGTCTTAGAAAAGTGAAGGACCTATGAAATAATGTGGTCCTAGACACTCCTAAAAAGATAGGATGGTTATGGCTCAAAATGATTGTGATCATAAGTCTACTCGATCAATGCTAACCTGGGGCTAAACAATATCAACTTATTTCAATCTGAACATTAACTCTATAGCCTTCTCTCAGCTTTCTTGATTCTCAAAGATTAGAGGGTCTAGAAGAACTGTAGACACTGCCCCTCACTGTCAAACTAACAATCCATCCATGCAGCTATCTTCATCACCTGTTTATTCCTGTGAGGGTTGTGAGGACAGCTTCCTCAGACTGTCTTCCAGGGATCCTTTCAAAAGTAACTATAAACAAATGATCCCAAGCAAGACAAACCAAGAAAAACTATGGATAATATCCAACAATGTCACTCATGTTCTATCTCTAGGTCCCCTGCTAGTTGACCTTGCCTGAAAAACTGTTCTGTGAGTTTTTCCTTAGATATTCTAACTATATACCCTTAAGTACTAATGCTAAGAAGTATATACCCTATGAAGTACCCAACAAATTAAAATAAATCAAAAATAATACCTGGTGTGTAAAATGGATTTGCAGTTGGCAACTCCAGAAATCAATCTTGCTCTTTCTACACCAGATCCAGAATTTTTTCTAGATGTTTGTATGATCCAGAAAATATTTGCAACAATTAGTGCATGATATTTAGTTTAATAACATTCTGTGCCAGAATTATGAAATATTGAACAGATATTCCAATAAAAATTGCTTGGAAATTCTAATCTAATCATCATTAACTAATGTGTTTATTCATTCATTTTTGCAGCTAACATGTCCAAAGTGTTTGGCAAAAATTGGATCATTCATTTGGTGTGGTAAGTTTGTATTTATTAATTTTTTGCCAAATCTTTAAAATGTCTATCCCAAAGACATAGATAAATTCAAATTCATGACTCTCATCACTCACAACACTTGGTGGTTACAGTTTGGTCTATACCCCTGTCTTGCTTGGCCTCTGTTTATATATGAAATTGCTCTGTCTAGAATAGAGATCGTGCTGTATTTACATCAGAAAATTGCTTGGTCTACTTTGAATAATTAACAGTTCAGTGCTATATTGAAATAGGTCTCTTTGACTGCCTATAGCATCAATCGTTGAGATCTGGAAAGGTGGAAACAGTCATGATATTGAGAGAATTTGATGACGTAGAAATATGAGATAATTCGTCAGATGTCAAAACTAAAAAAAAAATGGAATGTTGAGAAAGAAGTTGGTGACATGATAGCATCACTTGAATATTGAGATACAGTGGGAGCAAGGAAAAATGTCATAACATGCAAAGAAATATCAAGTATGTTGACAGAAGGAAGGAGAGTAAATGGATGAGAGAACAGTTCCTTAAGAACCTTTGTGGGGTGACTAAGAAGTTGTTTGCAAAGACTAAGAGCATCATCATCATTTAACGTCCTCTTTCCATGCTGGCATTGGTTGGACAGTTTGACTGAGGACTGGCAAACCTGGAAGCTGCACCAAGCTCCAATCTGATCTGGTAAGGTTTCTACAGCTGGACGCCCTTCCTAATGCCAACCACTCCGAGAGTGTAGTAGGTGCTTTTTACATGCCACTGGCATGGGGGCCAGTCAGGCAATACTGGCATCGACCACACTCAAATGGTGCTTTTTACATGCCACCAGCTAGGGACCCAGTTAGGCAGTACTGGCATCGACCAGATGCTGACATCCGTGCTGGTGGATGCTCATATGGTACTTTTTACCTTCCACCAGCACGGGAACCAGTCCAGTGGAACTGGCATCGACCACACTCAAATGGTGCTTTTTACGTTCCACCAGCACGGGTGCCAGTCAGGCAGCACTGGCATCGGCCATGACCATGATTTCATTTGACTCAACAGGCCTTCTCAAGCACAACATATTGCCCAAGACAAACTAGATGGACATGTACAGGTGACTTACAAAATTTTATCTAACCAAGGTTCCTAGTTCTAATCTAGCCTGAGGCTGTATACATTTTCTGGAATAAAAGCATCTGATAATGATTACAAATTGAGTTCATTGAAACATTGTGCAATTAAAAGTACTGTATAACTGAAAAACCATTATCTTAATTTTGAAATGAACTTCTCAAAAATTAACTTATTTTTCTTAACTCTGTTTTTTATTATTGGTTATGTATTTATTATTTTCTTTTCTAGGTGAAAAATGCCCATGTGGATCATGGGTGGCTCCAGCATTTCATATCCAGAAAAATAAAGTGGATTTGTGTCGGCCCTTTGTTCTTGTTCCACGGGTGCTTCCTGAAAACCAGTTTATGCAAGAAACAGTTGCTACATCCTGCAGCTGAGAGATTATGTTCATCTTGACTGCCAAACCTGAAAATTAAAAATTTTGAACAATAATAAAGGGTAGGAGGGGGGATGATATACTTTTTTATTTTTTTAATTTTCTTCTTTTGATCCTTTCAAATCCACAGCTGCTGGCAGCCATATCACATGTATGTACTACATACTTAAGTCCTTTACTCCTGATGGAGCATAGGCTATCATCGACTTTCTTCCACTGGTCTTGACTTGTGGTGGGGCTGTCTCCTGGTGATCAGAAAAGGGGTCAGCCTTGCAGTTTCCTTTTGACTTTTGCTATACCACATAAAGCCTTCCTCTCCCAGGTTTTGTTTGTTATGAATTGTCATCTAT
>NC_068981.1:134044944-134054801 GCF_001194135.2 Octopus bimaculoides
TTTGACCACCTCCTGCACCTACACCTTAGCCCTTTCATGGCGTCTGATGTGGCTTTTTAAACCAGACAGTGTTTTGAAAAAACACCCACACAGATTGCACCTCTGATTTGCACTACCAATATATATATATATATATATACTTGTATGTGTGTATATATATAGATTGTGTGTGTATATATATATATATATATATATATATATATATAAAATATATACATACTTTTAGAGTTTATCCAAGCTTTCAATTTTGTCATTTTCTTCTTATAAGAATGTAGCATTTAAACATCAAATAAGTGTTATAAAGATAATCTTTTTATGAAGTTTGTGAAGATTTTATGATGACATCTGCCAGCCAAAATATTTCTTTCAGTGACTGTGAACCCAGTTCATTACTATTCTCATCCTTGTACCATCAGATCAACAAATAGCCCCTGGTTATTTCCTTAACAAGCATTCACCCCTGTGATTGGTTTGGGGCTGTTCTCAGCAAATTGCATAAAGGCTTGTTGTCCATTTACTGTTTCACATTATGAATGCACTGCCAATACATTCTTCCATGTCGACTTTTGCTTCTCATTATGGCTGGCAGCAAGTATGGACAGAGTACTAAAATTACTTTGACAGATGTTACTGTGCAATGAAATAGTAAAAATTACTTTTTTACTCCAGAACAATATCTACTATTTGTCACTTTAGCGATTTTGTTATTACTGAAAAATTCCATGCTGTCAGTTGCTCTGATTAGGAAAGCTTTATAAATAATTCTAGAAATAATTTGTGTAAACTTCTAAAGAATCAAATATCTTTTGCACTAAAAATGAGATTGAAAAACCTAAAACAGAATATGTTGTAAATTTTGTCAAATATGTTGTTGTACAATAAATATTAAAATATTCGTCTTTTTATTTTTTTCCATCATAGACATCATCTTCATTACATCATGATTATTATAATTAAATTTTACTTCTCAGGGCTCTCGATCTTAACTTGTTCCAGTTAATTCTGTGAGAGTGGACAGCAGCCTGTGATCAAACGTCTCCTTCCCTCCTCCTTCTCATCATCTTCATCATCATCACCCTCATCTTCATATATCATCATCATCAGGAGTGGCTGTGTGGTAAGAAGCTTGCTTCCCAACCACATGGTTCTGGGTTCAGTCCCACTGTGTGGCACCTTGGGCAAGTATCTTCTACTATAGCCTCAGGTCAACCAAAGTGGATTTGGTAGACAGAAACTAAAAAGAAGCTTGTCATATATAATATATATATATGTATATATTTGTGTGTCTGTATTTGTCCTCCCTACCATTACTAGACAACCGATGTTGGTGTGTTTACGTCCTCGTAACTTAGCAGTTTGGCAAAATAGACTGATAGAATAAGTACTAGGCTTACAAAGAATAAGGTCTAGGGTCGATTTGTTCGGCTAAAGGCAGTGCTACAGCATGGCTGCAGTCAAATGACTGAAACAAGTAAATGAAGATTAGAGAAGATCATCATCATCACCAGCATCATCATCTTCAAGGCAGCAGGGTGGTTGAATTAGGGCATTGGAAATATTGTTTAGAAGTATGTGATCCAGTTCTTTACTTTCTGATTTCAAATCCTACCAATGTCAGCTTTGTCTTTCAGCCCTTCAGTGTTGATGAAATAAAGTACCAGTCCTTTACTGGGGTCAGTGGTGTTGACTCAACCCCACTTCACTCAAAATTGCTGGTCTTGCGCCTAACTTAGAAGCAATTTGAGCTAGCAGAATCCTTAGCATGTCAGACAAAATGGTTAGCAGCATACCCTCCAGTGGCAATGGTAGCAACCACCACTACCATCAGCAGCAGCAGCATCATGTAATGTCTAGCTTCCATGCTGGCATGGGCTGAACTGCTTGACAGGGCCTGATGAGAATAAGAGAAAGGCATCATACTCCAGTGTCTATTTTGACATGGTTTCTACAGCTAGATGCCCTTCCTAACACCAACCACTTTAACCCTTTTGATACCAACCCAGCTGAAACTGCTTCTGGCTCTGAGTACAAATGTCTTGTTTTTTTTATAAGTTTTGAATGAAAAGCTTCCACCAAACCTTAGTCACAATTTATGTTCCTAACACCAGCTTAATGATAACTAGGTTATTTTATTAAATTCTTTGTTATCATCATCATCATCATCATCATTTAACGTCCGCTTTCCATGCTAGCATGGGTTGGACAATTTGACTGAGGACTGGTGAACCAGATGGCTACACCAGGCTCCAATCTGATTTGGCAGAGTTTCTACAGCTGGATGTCCTTCCTAATGCCAACCACTCCAAGAGTGTAGTGGGTGCTTTTACGTTCCACCGGCACGAAGGCCAGTCAGGTGGTACTGGCAATGGCTACGCTCAGAATGGTGTATTTTATGTACCACCTGCACAGGAGCCAGTCCAGCGGCACTAGCAACAATCTCGCTTGAATGTCTTTACAAGTGCCAGGAAGGCGACACTTGCCCCAACAGGTCTTCGAAAGCTGAGTTTAATGTCCAATGAAGGAGACGATGTTGGCATGGGAGCCAGTTGAATTTAGTTCGATTTCGATTTCACTTGCCTCAACAGGTCTTCTTTATATTTAAAATTAATTGAAAAAAACACATAGCATCTCAACAGAAATACAGTAACAAAAGGGTTAAAAAGTGTACTGGATGCTTTTTTCATGGCTCCAGCAATGCATGGAAAACAGTTATTGCGATATATATCATGTATTGATATTGTATATCAAAACTTAGGATGAGATATTGGACAGCACAGATTTAGAGATATTCCCATATTTAAGCAGGACTTAATTTGTCAACCCCAAAAAGATGAACGGCAAATTTGACCTCAACAGGATTTGAATTTATCTTCTGAGTTCAAATCCTATCAAGGTAAACTTTGCCTTTCAACCTTTTTAATGTCAATTAAAATACCAATCAGTTTAACTCTTTAGCATTCAGATTACTCTGTCAAATATAATGCTTGTTTATTCACATTTTAAATTTATCATTCATTACCTTGCAGCTTCAAGATTTTGATGATGTGATTGTGTATTTTTAGAATGACATTGTAGAGTAGGTGTGAAAGGTCAGATCTGTCTGATCTGAACTTAAAACAGGAAACAATATTTGGGCTGGATATGGCTGGTTTAATATGCTAAAAGGTTAATTGACTATTTCATCATTATCAATTTCCTCATTGAATGTCTCTTTTCTGTGCTGGTATGGGTTGGATGTTTGACTATATCCAGTAAGCCATGGGCTCTCATGTCATCTTTGACATAATTTTTTTTTGACTGGATGCTCTTACTAACATCTACTACATTCCAGTGTGTACTAGGTGCTTTCTTTTCTTTCATGCTGCAGTACTAGTGAACAGAGCCGGATTAAAACCCATAGAGGCCCTAAGGACTTAAGATAGTTTGGTGCCCCCATATAAATGCAATTCAAAATATAAACAATAATAATTCATAAAATAAATTTTAATTCTTCAAAACAAAACAAAACTAATGTTTATTTTTGTATACTTCCACTTTATATTTGAGAAGTTTTCCCCTACTTTTTTTTTTTAATTGCAAAGTCTGATCAGATCCTCACTATGACACTACAAACACTTTGAATTTATATTTCCAATCATATAAACCTCTTCTAATATTATTTTAGCAAGTTTAAAGTGTGCTGTAAACCTTTTCTGTGGGGCCCACTTTCCTTTGATGCCCTAAGCACGTGCTTATTTTGCTTAATGGTTAATCCAGCACTGCTAGTGGGGTTAGCAAGTAACTTGCAAGACAGGAAAAGGGAAAAAGTAGCAGTGGCAGGATTAGAATAGGGGTGGTTGGTTTTATGTCAGGTGTTGAGAGGCTAAAGTATGATAGAAGAACAAGCACAGGTGTCTTACTATAGAAAAGATACATGACTACCCTGCATTATATAAGGGTGGTGAAAGGAGCTGGAAAGAAACTTAAGATGGTGGTAATAGGGTGCCAAAGCAAACTCTGAAGGTACAAGGAGGTGAGCATCAGTGAGAGTATGGACGGTGAATTCTGTAAATTTGTAACATTGTACAAATGTTATAAATTACTATAACAGTCATGATATCGAAATGTTTGATGTATGAGGTGTGAAAAGAAGAATGAGAAATGTTAGTATAGGGTTAGCATGGATTAATAAATATCCAAATGTCATTATCATGTGGCTATAGGTTCAGGTATGGTAGTGTGATTAAGAAGCTGACTTTCTAACCACATGGTTCCAGGTTCAGTTCCACTGTGTGGCACCTTGGGCAAGTGTCACCTACTCTAGACATAGCCTTGGAAGTGAATTTGGTAGATTAAAACTGAAGAATTGTGTGTTCATGTCTATGTTGTGTTTGTTCCCTATCGCCATTTGACAACTAGCATTGGTTTGTTTATGTCCACATAACTTAGTGGTGTGGCAAAAAGAGACAACTAGAATAAGTACAAGACCAAAGAAAAAGTAAGTACTGGGTTCAATTTCTCTGACTAAAACTCATCAAGGCAGTGCCCCAGCATGGCCACAGTCCAGTGACTGTAACAAGTAAAAGATGAAAAAGTTAAGGTCTCAACAGCATTATCTTCCTCTCCCCCTCCTCCTCCTCCTCATCATCTTTTACATCTGTTTTCCATGTGGGCATAGGTTGGAGTCATTCATCATAGTCCAAGAAAAAGAAAAACAATGAAATTTGATATGATGTGAGTTCTAAATGCATTTTATCATGCTACCCCTGGATCCCCCACTACCCTTTTTTAGCTGTTCTTCAAGCTCTGCCATCCTAAATTGGTATCCTGCAATGAGGTTTGCAGAGTCCACATCTCATGTTTTCCAGGACTGGGTATTCATTTTGTTACCAGCCACTTTACAGAGTGTATTGCATGCATTTTATCAAGCAGCCAGCACTAGAGAGGTCCCTTGAGAACTAAAGGGAGCCTCTCTGCTCTATATCAATTGTATTTAGTAATTGCCCTCCTAAATAGGTAACCTGCAATAAGGATTGCAGAGTCCATGTCTCTCTTGATTTATTAATTGAATGGTATATCTTAGCTTTGTCAGTGCCCACCATCTTATACTCTCTCCATTCATTGCCCCCTTAACTCTTTAGCATTTAAACTGACCATATCCATCCCTGTTTTATGTTCAAACTTGCTAGACCTGACCTCTCATACCTACCCTACAATGTCATTCTAAAAGTAAACAGTCACACAATTAAAACCCCAAAGCTATGAGATAATACATGATTAATTCAAAACAATGTCAATAAATAAGTACTACATCTGAATGCTAAAGGACTAAAATAATGCACCCATTTATGTCATTGATACTATAAATATTATCCCTTAAAAGACTAAATGGGCTTCTCTGTCCCATGCTATCTTTGGTAATCACTTCTTCTTTGGTGTGGTTTTCACAACTGGAGGTCATGGTAGTGGTGATGGTGGGAGGGGTTGGGAGTGTGGTGACTCTAACTAAATAGTTGATGTACTTTCATTTCCAGCTCAAGTCATTGATATAAAAACCTAGAGAATTAACAAAAATGAAAAAGACTGAAGACAAATCATAATAGTCTTGGATTTAGACACAAAACCAGTAATTTTGAAGGAAGCGGGCACAGATGGAACTATTGGTAGCCTGCAATGAGGTTTGCAGAGTCCACATCTCACTTGACCATGTTTTTCATGACTGGGTACTCACTTTGTTACCAGCCACTTTACAGAGTGTATTGCATGCATTTTATCAAGCAACCAGCACTAGAGAGGTCCCATGAGAACTAAAGAGAGTCTCTCTGCTCTTTATCAATTCTATTTAGTAATTACCCTCTTAAATAGGTAACCTGCAATAAGGCTTGCCAGAGCCCATGTCTCTGGTACTTCATTTTATTAACGCCTGGAGGTATGAAAGGCAAAGTTGACCTCAGTAGGATTTGGACTCAGAACACAAAGAGCTGGAAGCAGAACAGTTAAGCATTTTGTTCAGTGTTCCGATGATTGTAGCTATTTATTTGCTTCCAAAGACAAACAAAAGTAGTTTATTAATTTAGGTAACAAGGCCAGCAGTTTGAGGGAGCTAAAGTAGTTGATATCATCAACCCCAGTAGAGACCACTAGAATAAAAGTACTAAAGTAAACGTAAGTGTTAGATTCAATTTCAACTAAACTCTTCAAGGTGGTACCCCAGCATGGCCACTCAGTTCAATGACTGTAACTAGCAAAAAGATAAAAGGGATGAAAAGCAAAGTTGATTTGGTGGGATTTAAATTCAGAACATAAAGAGCCAAATTAAAAGCTGCTAGGAATTCGTTCCAATGCTCTAATCATTGTGCCAGCTCACAACCTTCCAATGACAAATAATAATGAATGGAAGAAATGGTAAGCCCATCCTTGAATTAGCTTTTCTCTTTGCCTCAGGTTTTTGGGGGTATGTTTGCTATCAGACCACTGTATAGATTAAGACTTTAGCATTTAAACTGGCCATACCTGACCCAAATATTCTACTTGAATTATGTTCAAACCAGCCAGGGTTGGTCTCTCATGCTGACCCTACAAAGTCATTCTAAAAATAAACAATCAGTCATCAAAATCTCAAAGTTACAAGATAATGCATGATTAATTCAAAACAATATGAATAAATAAGCATTGCATTTGACAGAGTAATCTGAATGCTAAAGGGTCAAATGCCTAGCTTATAGAGAGACTGAGTGAACCAAGTAAAGAGCTGAATAAGCTACATTAATAAATTAGTACAAAGTGAAAGTCTTGTTCTGGGTAAATAAATTGGGTAAATAAATTCAATTTCATTTGCACAACAACAATTGCTTAACCGACTTTATTTTATTTTGTCTGAGTTTTTAATTCTTTTGTATTCATTTTAATCTTCTTACAGTTTATTAAAACTGTAATTTGTGTAGTTTAGTTTCAGAGCTTAATTCTGATGCTGGAACAGATTTGTTAAACCCAGATTTTAATAATCAATCTCAGTAAATAGACTCTATAATATATGTATTACTGTTTGATTTTTCTCTTGTGTCTCTGATACACACTCAAGTAAATATACTTAATTCACTTACAGTTAGGAACTGCAGTTTATACATTGACAGAATTATCAATATTTCCCTGTGAAACTAATAAATCACATCTGAATCACTTGACTTTCTGTTCATACTTGTTACAAGCCACCTCCAAGATAATTTGATCAATTTCTTATAGCATTAGATAAGACAGTACAATAACAGTTTTCTAATTTATTTACTTAGTTCCACATGCTGGACACATCATCTTAGTTCTGTCAGTGGTCTAACTAGATAAATGCATTAGAACAAAACTTGCTTTTTGTATAGTTCTGTTGGCTTTGTCTCAGGAAACCAGTGTTTTGTAGGATAATACCAAGGAACTAAGAGGCCATAATGATTTAATCAATACTACCATTATCTTCCATAGAGCTGAAGATATTAGACAGATGTTTTCAATTCTAATTCTTGCCATTAAAGATGTTAACAATATCTCGTTTTCCAACTGAAATTATTTCCTGGTATTGGTATTATACCATTTCCCAATTACCTCTGTCTTTGTTATCGGCAGCCTTGAAACTTTATTGATAGCAATCAGTTTCCTATAAGCTGTGTTATTTGTGCTTACCGGGCTCTCTATTCTCAAACCACAAAAGGAATTCTATTCCATAAAATAAAACTCTTTCTTTTTGTCTTCCCTCCCAGAACAACAAAATGGTCATAAAATTTACTTGAGATTACATAGTAACTTTTGTAGTGTTATTTCTGTGACCTTAATCTTTTGTATCAATAAATGATTAACCATATGGAGATCTTCATGCACATTTACATCCTGTCATAAATATATTTATAAATGAGTTTGGTGAAAGTTATTCTCTTCTTTATGTTCCTGCGATTTCATTAGTTTTGGTTACTTAAAAGTGTCTGGTCACATATTTTATTCATAAGTATTGCTCTTCTCTTGATTTACTGACCACAAGCGAAAAGCAACTAATTGTTTTGTCTGTAAACCAGCGGTTCACAACTGGGGTCCACATGACCCTTGAGGGTCCATATAAGAGTTTATTGTTAAAATTCATGTGCAATAAATTGGTTCTTTTACAATACATAAAGTATGTTAATTTTTTATACAATTTCTAATACAGGACATCATCAACTTACAACCTATCCGACTTACAACCGATTGACTTTATGATGATTGATGCACCAGCTCCTAGCAGCAATAATATACAGTCCAGTTGAAATCTAATGGGTTTAATTTCTTAGAAATTAATCTATCTACGAATGACGTCAGCTAATAAACACTTACCCTAGGTTTGGTTTTCAGTTGCCACTAGTGTTATCCCAAGTGTTGGGTGAATATCCTGTCATGGAGACATCAAGGCAACCTCGTATGTGTTTATTAGATGACTGCTTGAGACAAATAACACTGTTGTAGTATAATACAAAAAGCTGTGTGTGACTTTTACCTGAGAATGTACCTTAAGAATGTAAAAATATAAAACAAGGCTATGTAGTCTTCTTATAGGCTGACTTACAACCAAATCGACTTACAACCAGTCAGTCGGAACTAATTGTGGTCATAAGTTGACAATGACCTGTATTTAATTATAAAAAATATAATAGGATTTTTTAAACATCAAATGGCTACATGAGTCCATCCGAGTAAAATAGAAATCAAAGGGGTCCACAGGTAAAATATGGTTGAGAACCACTGCTCTAAACAGTCACTTGAAACTGATAGAAATAGGAATCAAATCTTTAAAATGAAAGAACATTTTGTGTAATGTAGTCTTTAATATATAAAAAAAAAAGCATGACCAAAGTTAGAACGGTCTTGATTGGCTCGAGGCTATAGCAGAAGACACTACTATCGACAAGGTGTCATTGAGTGCAATTGAACCCAAAGCTGTGTGGTTGTAATGTGAAATTCTAACCCACATAGCCATATCTGTATTTTTAAACATCCATTATGTTTATAAATATGAACACAACTGAGATGATATAAAACAACCTGTTGGATTCCTGAATACGAACAACCATGAATAATATGACTTTTAACTGATAATATTGGTTTTCACTAATAAAGTTAAGCTTGAAATCAATAATCTTTTTCTTTTCTTACTGATACAAGTTATTTTTAGTTGCACAAAAACTTTTTACTGAAGTACTAAATGGATAACTGTAATGACATTCTATAGATACTGAATGTTAAAACATGGTAAACTTGGACATTGTTTTATTAGATAAATGTCATAGATGTGGGAGCACGGCTATGTGATTTAAGAAGTTAGCTTCAGAACCCTGTGGATAGGAGTTCAGTTATTGCATGGATGCTATTGGTTGGTCAACTTGGGAGTAAAACTGGCAGAGAGAAACTGCTAGCTGTTTTGTATAATGTGAATCATTGGTTGGATTAAAATCTTATTAGGGACATAGACATCAGAACTAAAAAAGACAAGAAAGAAGTAATAGCTGTTGACCCCTCATATGGCAAAATCAATGGGAGAATTCATTATATATAGATATTTATGACTTCATTTTAAAGGATCCAAGGGAGCTATAAGGTGAAGTTTAAGCACTCAGCTCTGAGTGCACTGTTTCTACTAGCAGAAACAACTGTAAGCCAATGAAGTTGATGACAAAATTCCTGTTTCTTGTCATTCCATTAATTCACACACACACACACAAACACACACATACATACATACATACATACCTATATACATGTGTGTGTGTATGTTTGTATATGTGTATATATACACATATATGTATGAACTCACACATACATACATACATACATACATACGTACATACGTACATACATACATACAT
>NC_068981.1:134054811-134059047 GCF_001194135.2 Octopus bimaculoides
TCAACTCAACTACTTTGGTTCTTGTTTTCTTGCAGAGGAAGCAGAAAGGTCAAGACAGTCATTTGTATCCATTGCCTGGCTGAACCCTTTCATTATCAATCCGGCTGAAACCGGCTCTGGCTCTGAGTACAAATGTCGTTTTCATAAGCTTTGAATTAAAATCTTCCACCAAACCTTAGTCAAAATTTATGTTCCTAACAGTAGCTGAATAACTAAGCTATTTTACAAAATTCTTTGTTATATTTAAAGTAATTGAAAGAAACACAGAGCATCTCAAAATATATACAGTAATGAAAGAGTTAACATCACCACTTGGTGATCATTCTCTTGCAAGTAACTTTCTTTCTCCCATTACTCACAGACTCCTTTAAAAGGGCTGTTATTTTTCCTATGATTAAACCATTAATAAAAGGGGCTAAAAACAAAACTAATTGAAATATTATAAGATATTGTTTGGATATGAGACATGAGACCAACAGTAACATTCTCACCAGTTATATGCCATAATCAGTAATATACTGCTTGATAATATACATATATACGTGTGTGTGTTTGTGTGTGTGTGTGTGTGTGTTTGTGCGTGTGCACGCACACATGTGTCTGTGTGTCTGTCTGTATCTCTGTGTGTGTGTTTGTATGTGTGTGTGTGTGTGTGTATGTGTATTCTACATTTCTAGCTTGCTATGAAAATGTGTTCAGTCATGCAGAAATATCTTGCTTGGATAAAAGGTGAGGTTTGGCAATAGGAAGAGCATCCTGTCATATGTATCTACGTCAACAAATTCCATATGACCCATGCAAGCATGGAAAATTGGATATTAAAACAATGATGATGAGGATGATGATATACAGGTTGCAATGAATAAACTGTCGTCTAAATTACACAAAAATGAAAATAACACTGACATCTCATTTTAAAAGATATATTTACCAAAATTACATAAAAATATCTTGAAATACTAAAGAGTAAATTTATTCAAGAAAATCGCCATTGGCTTCAACCACAGCCTCCAGATAACTTCGGAATCTCCATCAACTCTTCTGGACAGTCTCCTTGTTTAAGTTGGTGAATACTGCCATAATCCTTGCCTTCAGTGCATCTTTGGTGCTACAAGGAGTTTTGTTGGTCTCTTGCTCAACTGTGCCCCACACATAAAATCAAGGGAGTTGCAGTCTGGAGAATTAGGTGGCCAGATGTTAGGGGTGATGTGGTTGCAGAAATTATCTGACAGTCATGACTGGATTCTCCTGTTTGTGTTGCATGGTGCACAGTCCTGTTGCCAGACACAGGGTCTTCCAGCAGCCACCTTCTTCAGCCAGGACAGCACTACCTCCTCCATGATGAGTCTGAGGCCGTGTGGGAAGATGAATGGAGGCATAACATTGCTATCACTAGTGGTCACTTCAAACACCATGATGTTGACTGGATGTTTCATTTTTATCACTCTTGGTACATGTCCTCAGATTGCACAATCCTCAGATTGACACCCAAACACTCTAAAATGTTCATATTGGAGCATCTGGTATGAATGCCCGGAGGGGAACCTCTTAAGTGCACCCATGGTCATTCGTGACAAACTGAATCAAGTCATACATACATACATACATACATACATACATACATACATACATACATACATGTATATATATATCATCATCATTTAACGTCCGCTTTCCATGCTAGCATGTGTTGGACGATTTGACTGGGGGACTTGTGAACCAGATGGCTACACCAGACTCCAATCTGATCTGGCAGAGTTTCTACAGCTGGATGCCCTTCCTAATGCCAACCACTTCGAGAGTGTAGTGGGTGCTTTTTATCCAGAATGATGATATACATACATACAAACATATACATACAAACATACAAACACACACACACACACACACACACACACACATATATATACACATATATATATGCTACATATATACACACACATATATGCATACATATCTATATATATACACACACACACACATATATATACGTACATATATATGTATGTGTGATATATATATATATACACATATATTTACATCTATCTATCTACACATATACACCTCCCACACACATACACACACATACATATACATTATATATATTATTTTTAAAAATAAAGGTAAACTAGTGACTAGTATACTTGGAAAATGCAGCAGAATTTTGATGGAAAGGGAAATTAGCTGATGAAATGAATCTTTGTGTAACAATAGTTTCATAACTGAAATAATGAAACAGGAGACTGAATTAAAATTTAAGCAAAAGACCAACATTGCATAAAGTGAATGTGACTGGAAAAGAGAATAATGAACAGATATATGAAATATTTAAAAAGATATGAAAAGAGAAAGAAAAGGGAAGAATAAATAAGACTTAGAGGGAAAATGTGAGGGTGGTGGAGAAGGAGGAGAAGAGTGTTAGAAAGAGAATAATTGAAATCTAGATAGAGTGAAAGAAGGCTCTGTGGATTTGTAATAATTCTTTGGTTTATTAGAAGAAAACAAATGAAGATTACGATTGAAAGATAACTGAAAAGATTAAAGAGAAAATAATATTGATCTGATATTAGAAAGATTGGATCTCTATGTGTGAATGTGTGTGCGTGTGTGTGTTTGTGTGCGCGCGCGTGTGTGCGTGTGTACATGTGCACGCATGTGTGTGTGTGTACATGTGCACACATGTGTGTGTATATATATATATATATATATGTATGTATATATAAAATGTAATAGATTTTCTCTTAAAGATGGAATTCTTGAAGAAAATGAAGATATTTTGCTAAATGGATCAAAGTAATATTATTCTTAATTGGAATGGTTTTAAGTACTTTTCACTTGTGAACCAATGAAAGAACCTGTTTACAATCACTTGAACTGTTAGAAATAGCAGCTAAATTTAACTTAAATCATTCCCTGCCACATTAAAGAGGACAAATACATTAAATAATGAAGTAATAAATACACAGTATCTGAAATAACCCTTTCTGCTATGGGCACAAGGCCTGAAATTTTGGGGAAGGGGGCTAGTTGATAGCATTGATCCTATTGCATGACTGGTACTTAATTGATCAACCTCAAAAGGATGCAAAGCAAAACTGACCTCAGTGGAATTTGAACTCAGAACATACAGATGGACAAAATGTTGCCAAGCACTTTACCTGGTGTACCAAAGATTCAGCCAGCTCACTACCTTAACAGTTTCTGAAATAATATGAACTAGTTATAGTTTTATCATTGGTCTAATCGATCTGAGCTTACAAAGAGATTAAACAAGCTCAACACCAACAAAGACTAGTGGTCTTTTATGCCCTCGCACATACATTACGGACTCTCATCTCATAGACAACAGATGAGGGATCTGCAATTTCTTACTTCACGAACTGCACAAAGTTTTGTCTACAGTGTTCAAATGTTTGTACTGTACATTAGCTCACTGCCACTACCCAATTGACAGATGTGTGGTGCACCACACATCAGGTGTTGAAGTGATTGCAGAATGACGTGAAATGAAGCGTTTTGCTAAAAAATACCACACATCACTCAGTCTGAGAATCGAAACCATGATCTCACAACCACGAGTGCAACAGGTTAACCACAAGGCCACATGCCCTCACATACATACATACATACATACATACATAATTAATAAAAAAAAAAGGGAGAAAAAGACAAGAAAGAAACAACGCAAGGATGTGGTACATGCAAAGTATTAATAAGACACTCAAAGGAGGAAAGACAGAGTGATTGTTTTACATTTTGAGCAAAGCTCTTCTTCGGAAACAGGAGACATAGGAAAGTCCAAAAGAAAAGGAAGAAGGAAAAAATAATCACCAACAGTCCACATGTAGTTACATTTTGGAATGACCAGAAGTAGATGGACAAAGAGAAAGTGCTTTCTGGAACAGGAGAGTGTGAAGAATGATTGGTATCTGTGTGTGTGTATGTGTGTGTGTGTGCGTGCGCGCGCGCATGTGTGTGTGGTGGCATGTGTGTGTGTATGTGTGTGTTTATAGTAGTGTGTGTGTGGCAGTAACTGAGTGCATGAATGTTTGGCAGTAACTGAGTGTGTGTGTGTGTGCATGTGGTGGTGGTGGCATTATGAGTATGTGATATTGTGTGTGTGTGTGTGTGTGTGCATGGTAGCATGTTTATGTGTGGCAGTAACTGAGTGCATGTGTGTGCATGGTAGCATGTGTGTGTGTAGTGTACATACATACATATACGAGAAGCCATAGC
>NC_068981.1:134059148-134060708 GCF_001194135.2 Octopus bimaculoides
TGTGCATGGTAGCATGTTTATGTGTGGCAGTAACTGAGTGCATGTGTGTGCATGGTAGCATGTGTGTGTGTAGTGTACATACATACATATACGAGAAGCCATAGCTACTCATAATAAAAAGGAGTACTGGTGGAATATTCCAGTGAAGCCCTCAATAAAATGTAACCACAACAGATTTGATATAATGATTTGGGATAGAGAAGAGAAACTGTGTACAATTGTGGAAATTAGCTGCCCAGCAGATGTTAACGTAAAGCTGAAGTTCAATGAAAAAGAGAACACCCATGCTGAACTATTGAGAAATCTGCAGTTACTCTGCCCAGATTACAAGTTCAGGTATATCCCTGTAATTATTGGGGCTGCGGGATATGTAACACATATAGAAGAGACATACATATATGTAACACATGTAGAAGAGACATACATACATGCATACATACATACATACATATGTATGTACGTACGTACATACATACATACATTCCCATCAAAACTTATGTCAAATGTAAACAAACAGGCAGGATATTGTTGTCTGGGACAGACAAAAAATGTATGCCCTGTCATAGAGGTCAGCTGCCCTTGCTGATGTGAATATCTCATTGAAAGTCAAAGAGAATGAGAATAATTATTGGATAGTTACTTCGAAACCTCCAGTTTCTGTATCCAGATTATAAAGTCACATTATACCAATTATTATTAATGCATTTGGATAAGCTAGGAATTTCAGAAATAGAAATCAACCAGTTAATTCATGTACTGCTACGACAATCTGTAAGTGGAACAGTTATAATATGTAAGAATTTTCTCAAGTTGGAAATGCAAATTTGATTTTATCTACATTCTAATGATGGAATTTAGTATCTTTGTTACAAACCAGCTCCTTCTTAACAGGAAGACTTCAAATAATTAAAACAAGAGAACATAAATACATACAGCAGATGTCAATATAATTTTAAAGATTAGTCAAAAAGAAAACATCTATGCTGGACTGATGAGAAATCTGCAGTTATTCTACCCAGACTATAATTTTAGATTTCTATCAATAATTATTGAAGCAATCAGGTATGTGACTAATTGCTCCCAGAACAATCTTGAGAAGCTAGATTTCACAGAATCAGAAAGAACATGCTTAATCAGATTACAGCCTCAAGTTATCAAAGGCACTGTCAAAATATGTAAAACGTTCATGAAGTTCAGCATTTAATAAGATCCATGTATGTAATGCCATCCATGCCTATGCACATGTCGTTATGTGCATTTGTATATATACATGTGTACATATATGTATGTATACATACATATGCATGCATATATATGTTTGCATACACATATATACACACACACATACGTACATAAATGCATGCATACATAATGTACATAAATGCATACATACATAAATGCATATATACATACATAAATGCATACATATATGCATACATAAATAAATGCAAACATACAGACATGCATACATAAATAAATGCATACATACATACATTAGTGCATACATGCATACATACATTCATACAGCCATAAATGTTAAATGTTTGCATACCTGCATAC
>NC_068981.1:134062401-134063445 GCF_001194135.2 Octopus bimaculoides
GGTGGTGGTGGTGGTGGTGAGGAGGAGGAGGAGGAGGAAGAGGAGTAGGAGGAGGAGGAGGAGGAGGAAGAGGAGTAGGAGGACAGCAATGATAATGACAACAATGATGCTGACAGTGATGATGAAAATATCAGTGATGACAACAATGATTATGATGACAATGGTGCTGACAATCACAATCATGGCAACAACATTAAGTCCATATTTTGTTTGGGGATGGATGGAGAGGCAGAATTGTTACTGAGCTTAGCAGCATTTCTTCCAACTTTAAGTTCCAAGTTCAAATGCCACCAGGGTCATCTTTGCCTTTCATCTTTTTGAGATTAATAAAATAAGTACCAGTTGTGTACTGGGGTCAATATAATTGACTTGCCTTCCCCCATAATTGCTGGCCTTCTGCCAAAATTTGATACCAATATTTTGTTTGGGGTAAGTGCAGCAAGTGGGTCCCAGCATTTTGAAGTGAAATGTTTAGGAAGAAATCTACAAAATAAGGCACTTCAACCCTTTGGTATTCAGATTACTCTGTCAAATGTAATACTTATTTATTCACATTTTATAAAATTAATTCTGTATTATCTTGTAGCTTTGATATTTCGAAGATATGATTGTTTATTTTTAGAATGACATTGCAGGGCAGGTGTGAGAGGCCTGATCTGGCAAGTATGAACATAAAATAGATAGAACATTTGGGCCAGATATGGCTGGCTTAAATGCTAAAGGGTTAGTAGGGGAAGGCAGACTTACTTTTGAAAACTTCCATAGCAAATGCTGGTTGTGGAAACTAATTATGTCTTTATGATTCAGGTATCTAAAGCAGGGGTTTTCAACCATTTTTTACTTGTGGACCTCTTTAATTCCTATTTTACTCAGGTGGACCCTCATAGCCATTTAATGTTTAGAAAATCCTATTGTATTTTTTTTTTTCATAATTAAATATTATTAGGAAGTGATTAATAAAAAAATTAACATAGGTGCAGGAGTGGCTGTGTGGTAAGTAGCTTGCTTACCAACCACATGGTTTTAGGTTCAGTCCCACTGCAT
>NC_068981.1:134063455-134064438 GCF_001194135.2 Octopus bimaculoides
TCCTGGGGTCGATTTGTTCATCTAAAGGCAGTGCTCCAGCATGGCTGCAGTCAAATGACTGAAACAAATAAAAGAATAAAAGAATATTTTGTGTATTCTAGAACTATAACCAATTTATTGCACATAAATTTGAACAACAAAATCTTATGTGAACCCCCAAGGGACAGAAGTTCCCATGAAGAACTCAAGGAAAGGCTTATAAATTTAGATTATAGGCAATTCAGTTTGGCTTTTCTTTAAATATTCCAGAATAACAAAATAGTGATAACTATAGCCTAAGGTCACATTGAAGCACTTGCCTAAGGTACCATATCATAGCATTAAGCCTAGAACCATGTAATTTCAAAGCAAACTTCTTAACTCATAACCATGTTTGTGCTTATAATTAACCATAGTTATTCAGCTCAGTTGTGTTAGCTGAGCAACAAGCCAAGCTATTGAATCAATAGTTCAATAACAGTTCAATATTTGAACCACTAAGAAATTTTGTCTTATAACAGTAAACAACAACAACAAAAAAAAATGTCTGAATTATTTAAAGATCTAAGAAGATTAAATAAAATTCCAGTCTGAACAGAACTTTTGCAGACTCATTAATTTGTCATAGTGGAGACTGTTTGTGTTTGATCAGATAGCCATAAAGATATTTGTTGTTTTGTCTTTTTTTTATCCAATAATATGAACTATGATACCTGAGAGCAATTAACAATTAAAACAAAATCAAGACTAAAATACACGTCTCATTATTTTAAAGAATTATACAAAAATGTTCTCTAACGAAAATTGGTGATGGAAATAATAGTTGTACTACTTTCAAAATATACAAGTTGGCTAAGTGAAAGATACGATGTATTTTACAAGAATATAATAAATTTTTGCGTTAGGTGTTTAAGAATTCAAAGCTCAGTAAATGTCATTTTCATAAAGTCATGTACTCATGCTCTAATATACATATATAAATATGTATATATATATATATATAT
>NC_068981.1:134065030-134069641 GCF_001194135.2 Octopus bimaculoides
CCCTTGGCAAACAGGACACAGTCGTGTGTCGATAAGCCAGCTGGAGGAGATGTCTTCCTGGGGCTAAAAGCAACAGTAACATCCACCCCTAGGGGTCAGCCACACTTAAGTGGCAATATACTACACTATATATATATATATATATATATATATATTGTGGCCTCTTCAGCAACTCTCTATCCCATGTGTCTCTTCTAGTCCTGCTTATTCCATTTTGTCAATATACATACAAAGAATATGAGGGGTTTAGTTCAATGGTGATCTAAACGCATAGGTATGCAGTGTAAGTGCTATAATTGGTCATCCATTAGGTTCCAAGTTTACAACTGAGCCTGGAGCTAGGGATCCATAGTGGGCTTCCGAGTTAGCCGGTATATATTACAGGAAAAAGGACAACACAAACCAAGGCAGGATGAGTATCTCAAGTCATTTAGAATATCTAATAAGAGTAAGATAAATCTGAGGTAATTAATTAATTAGTTAATTAATCAATTAATTATTGGATGTCTTACAGCTGTTTCTGAGATATCCCAAGTGATAGGTTAGCATCTCCATACACAGAGTACTCTGTCATCAGAGACAAGGTGAGTATGTATGAAAGTTCTAGACAGGGAATTCACTGTTTATAAAAGAATAAAATAGTAGATAGAGGAATAAAGAGTAAAACAGTAGATAGAAGACTACAGACAGGAGAATAAAGTTCACAGCTCATCTTCTTCCAGAGGCTATTGAGGTTGGTCTGTACTTCCATGAAGTTATAGGTCCTTAAGTATAATCTCGGGTAAATCCAGGCAGTATTTGGAATGTTGCGTTCATGTTAAAAAAATAGACCAAGTGGTTAGCTAGTATGAAAATGGTCCACGTGGGTATATTCACTCATTCACAACCCATATCTGTCTTTCATGATGTCGTCTTTCTCACTCTGACATAAAAGCACCCGTTACACTCTCAGAATGGTTGGTGTTAGGAAGGACATCAAACCGTAGAAAACCATGCCAAATCAGACTGGAGTGTGGTGCAGCCTTCCGGCTTACCAGCCCTGGTCAAACCATCCAACCCATGCCAGCATGGACGATGGACATTGAATGATGATGATGATATACATGTAAATACATACATATATGTGTGTATGTATATGTATCTATATATCTATATATACATATATATATATATATATATATGTTTATATATTCGTTTTGCAAGATTCTTGATGTGAAATTGTGTGTTGAAACAGATATTGTTGTATTTGCCAGTTTAGCCAATAAAAACACACACTATATATTTGATGTTGACACCAAATATATAGTGCGTGTGTTTTTATTGGCTAAACTGGCAACATGACCATCCCCAAATACAACAATATATATATACACACATACTCCTTGTGAGTATGCCTGGCACTTTGCCACCATCCCCATCTTGTGGTCTCCCACTCTCTCACTCTCTGTCCTTCTCCTGCACTACTCTCAGGTTGGGCAACCATGTATTTTCTTTGTGGTAGTACACCTGTTTCTGTCCTCATTTCTGATCTTTCTCTGTCCACCCAGGTAACCTTGTACTTCCTCTACAGCAAGACACCTGTATCTGTCTCACTATAACCTTTTTCATCATATCCTCCAATGCCTTCTCCCCTCTTAAAAGTTTTTGTCTTGCAAGTACTTGGTGACCCTGTCAGTGCAGGTGCCACATAAACAGCACTACTCACCTCACTTGTGCTTGTGCCACATAAAAAGCACTAAGTCCACTCTGCTGAGTGGTTAGTGTTAGGAACAGCATCCAGTTCTAAAAATCCTGCCAAAACAGTTGCAGAAGTCTGCAGCAGGTTTAGGCTGGCCGGTTCTTGTGGTACCGTCTCACCCATGCTAGCATGGAACACAGACGTCAAATGATGATGATGATGATGATGATGGTATATATATATATATATATTCGACATGTTGAACCACTGAACTCTACAAGTTGTTTTCATTCTCTCTCTATTTATTTTCTATTATTCCTTTCTTTTGAAGAATGTAGGCTTGAAATATATAAGACTTTTTCATTTCTCCCAAACATCAAACTAATACACTTGCTTGTTGTTCATACACCTATCTTCATATTTTGTTTTTCTATAAATTTCAACTATATATATATATATATATATATATATATATATTGTATAAAGGATCGTGGGTAAGGCCAAAACCACGTGAAGTAAATGCAAGGTAAATCACAAGAAAACAAATATGTGAATTAATGTAGACTTACTGGCAACATTCATCAATTTCTTGAAAATGGGGTCATGACCTTGAAATAGTTAATACAAGATAAGTCCATTAATTCACATATTTGTTTTCTTGTGATTTACCTTGCTCTTACTTTGCCTTGTTTTGGCCTTACCCATGATCCTTTATACAATATATTCTAAAGCTTCATAGTAATTATATATATATATATATACACACACACATACATACATACATGCATGCATGTATATATATGCATATATGTATATACATATTTGTGTGTGTGTGTGTGTGTGTGTGTGTGTGTGTGTGTAGACATATACAATGGTCTTCCATACGGTTTCTGTTGACCAAATTCACTTACAAGGCTTCCGTCAATTTGGAGCTATAGTAAAAGACACTTGCCCAAAGTGCCATGCAGTGGGACTGAACCTGAAATGATGTGGTTGCAAAGCAAGCTTCTTAACCACACAGTTCCTACCTTATACAAAGGTCGAGAGGTCCAAGCTTAAGGACTGGTTCTTTGTATAAATCTAATCTCTCACTCCACCCCACCGACATCTCTCTCCTTTCTGTTTTACATAATGTAAAAAGCTTAAAGGCGGCAAGCTGGTAGAATCGTTAGCATGCTGGGCAAAATGCTTAGAGGTATTTCATCTGCTGCTATGTTCTGAGTTCAAATTCCACCGAAGTCGACTTTGCCTTTTATCCTTTTGGAGTCAAAGAAATAAGTACCAGCTTCACACTGGCGTCGATATAATCAACTAGTCCCCCTCCCCAAAAATTTTCAAGGCCTTGTACCTAGAGTAGAAATAATTATGTAAGATGCCTTACAACACACCAGAGATGTCATCATGATCTGATGCTTGAGTAAATTAAAGATAATACAAATGTAAATGCTAACTCAATGGGAATATAAACCTTCTCCACAACTGATGTTGACCTGTGTTAGCAATAGTGGGCGGGTATATGGATATATATATATATTACAACAACAAAAAAAAAAACTAGCAAGAAACTAATTAATTATCTAAATAAATAAATATATAAACACAAAAAACGAGATAGAGAGTGAGAGATAAAAAGATTATTAAATATATGTGAGGGAGAAAGCAAAGATACAACAACAAAAAACACCTAGCAAGAAACTAATTAATTATCTAAATAAATAAATATATAAACACAAACAACAAACAAACAAAAAACTGTGATTAGCAGTTTGAAGATTTGAAACATGGATTAATAAATAGATCTAATGGATAGCTAGTGACTAGACAGGATATCTAAACAGATAATGTGGCTGCTAACTGACTGGACTCTTATGTTTATGAAGCTGTTCAAGAAACGAAGCAGGTAATTGGATCAAATGATTGACAAGAGTTTATGCTTTATAAATCTGAGGCAATTGTTGACTGGTGGATGGAGATTAACAACATAACGAGATTTATGTATTTGTTTATTCTGTTACTGGTTTTTGTTTTTAAAGTTATTGAACTGCAGCAATGTTGGAGCACAGCATTCAAGGGGGTTTCAGTCTGTCATATTGAATTATATCGATCCTTGTATCTATTTCAGTCTGGCACTTTTTTCAGCAATCAATATTTGTTGTTGAATAACTAAGATACCTGTTTTGCACCTGTAAACATAGTCACAAGCACAGACGCAAATACACATGCACGCGCACACACACACACACACACACACATACATGCACACACACACATGCACACACACACACTCACATGTGCATACAGACACAGACATACACTCACATGTGAACACAGATACAGACATAGAGGCACACATACACATTCTTTTATTCTTTTACTTGTTTCAGTCACTTGACTGTGGCCATGTTGGAGCACTGCGTTAAACGGTTTTAGTCGAAGAAATTGACCACAGGAATTATTCTTTGTCAGCCTAATACTTTTGCCAAACCACTAAGTTACAGGGATGTAATCATACCAGCATCAGTTATCAAGCGATGGTGGGGGGGACAAACACTTACATACACACATAAACACACACACACACACACACACACACGACAGGATTTTTTTCAGTTTCTGTCGACCAAATACATTCACAACGCTTTGGTTGGCCCAAAGCTATAGTAGAAGACACTTGACCAAGGTGTCATGCAGCAGGAGTGAACCCAGAACCGTGTGGTTGTGAAGCAAGCTTCTTTATTTCATTAAATTGGCCATTAAGGCCTTACAAAGAGGGGACAAACAAGGACAGACAAACGTAAAGAAGCTGCGGGCTGGACACGGACATTAATGAAATGAGGGTGATAACAAAAAATGTTGAAATAAAAAATGGGAGGGGCACCGGCGCCCACCGACCGATAACCCCTCGAAAACATTGTTCAATTTATATATTCATG
>NC_068981.1:134070441-134071180 GCF_001194135.2 Octopus bimaculoides
TTTTGATGTGGCCAGCTTTCAGGCACTCATGGCACCTCGGTTGCCGACCCTCAATATTCACCGGGTACTTTGCCCCGGCCAACTTCAAGAAATCCGGAAAGCACATGTCTCCTACAGCCACTGGGGACCACAAGGTCAATGTCGCTTTGGCGCCCTGCCAGTTGACTGCAGGTGACATGTGCACATTAAGGAGCCTGGGTCCACTGTCCCCCAAGCCCTGCCGAATGGTATTAGTGATCCACTCGGCCTTGTAACTTGGGGGTAGTCCATGAACCCAGGCTCTAATTATCGTTCTTCCACAGTAAGAGGGGAGGAACAAAATTTCCTCCCTCTGCAGAGTCTGGCTTGCCGCATTAGCAGCTTCTTCAGGGGAGTCAAACAGCAACCACACCGTTGCATATTTGACCCCCCTGGATATGTAATATTTCTTTGTTGGCAAACAAATTGCCAACTCTTTTTCTATTACCTCCTTGTTGAAGAGGGCAACGGCATTGCGTGACCTACAATAGGTCCACATGACCACCGTCCTCCTCTCCATCTCCTTCACCCACTGCTTGGGTGGGCACAGTTCCCACTCCAAGACAGAGTTCTTCTTTGCCATGTCCGAAAAGTTCAATACACAATAGTCTCAAAAATGTAGTTAAAAAAAAACAGGATGAAAGAGAAGAAAAATAAAAGAAAGAAGAACCAAAATCAGAAGAAAAGAAAAAAAGAAAGGAAAAAAGAAACAAATAACAAA
>NC_068981.1:134071389-134072585 GCF_001194135.2 Octopus bimaculoides
CGACTTCACAATTTTCAATCTTTGGACGGCGTTAACACACGTCCACTCCTGTTCATTAGTAAGAAACTACTTCAACGCGCAAGACCGGAAGCAAGCTTCTTATTTCTTTATTGCCCACAAGGGGCTAAACATAGAGGGGACAAACAAGGACAGACGAATGGGTTAAGTCGATTACATCGACCCCAGTGCGTAACTGGTACTTAATTTATCGACCCCGAAAGGATGAAAGGCAAAGTCGACCTCGGCGGAAATTTGAACTCAGAACATAACGGCAGATGAAATAACGCTAAGCATTTCGCCCGGCGTGCTAACGTTTCTGCCAGCTCGGAAGCAAGCTTCTTACCACACAGCCACACCTGTGCCTGTATATATTGTATATATTTAGCTTCATTTTATGTCTACTTTTCATGTGATGGGCAAGTTTTCCGAAGAAATGTTTTTCAAAGACAAGTAGGTATATATGGGTATCTATTCCAAAACTGGGATACATATGTTATTAATTAAGAATCACATTGTCCTTTCTAAGCCATAGGCTCATAAGGCCAATCTCCTGGATTCTGTGGTGTATACACACACACACACACACACACACACACACACACACACATATATACTTACCCACTGGATGGGATATGGATCTATTGCAGGATTACTCATTTTTACCAGCTGGGTGGATTGGTGCAAAATAAAATGAAGTGTTTTGCTTAAGAATACAACACAACGCATTACCTGCTCCAGGAATTGAAACTACAATCTTACAATTATGAGTGCAACACACTAATCACCAAGCCACATGCTTGCGCATATATATTACATACATGTGCATATGCATACATACATGCATACAAAAATATACAAACATGCACACGTATACACACATGCACACTAGGTGCAGGTGTGGTAATGGGTACAGATGTGATTATAAGCATAGATGTGACAAAGGTGCAAATGTGGCTATAGGTGCAGGCATAGCTATAGATACACATGCGGCTGTGTGATTAAGAAGCTTGCTTCTTGATCACCTGCAAATGACATGGTTTGGGGTTCAGTCCCACTGCATGGCATCTTGGACAAGTTTCTTACTTTCTAGCTCTGGATTGTCAGTTGTCAGTGGATTTGGTTGATGAAAACTGTAAGAAGCCTGTCATATATATGTGTGTGTGTGTGTGTGTGTGTGTGTGTGTGTGTGTGTGTGT
>NC_068981.1:134073080-134075702 GCF_001194135.2 Octopus bimaculoides
CACACACACACACACACACACACACACACACACACACTGTACACATGCATTGAAAGAGGGAGTGAGAGAGAGAGAAAAAAGAAGGGGAGAAAGAGAGAAAATAAGAAAGATTTACCCCTGTTTGTGAGAGAGTCTTTGGCAATTTATAACAGCAAAAATTCTAAACATCGGTGACAAAACCAATAATCCAATAATTTTTTGATGCAGAATACCTTGTGGTATTTATTTTACTAAGTTATTCAAGCAATCCTTTTATTACTCTCAACATTGGAAATGTAATGAATCAGTGATTGGCTCATTGGAAATCAATGTAATCAATAATACCATTGGTTACAAAATGTCATAAAAATTTGCTCACAACCATCAGCTTTTTATGTCCACTTTTCTTGCTGCTATGTCTTGACAGCTTGTTATGGCAGTGTGACTGGATGCTCTTCCTGTCAATAATTCTTTTAGTCATCTGTTACAACATATAGGGATGCTGTGTACCTACCCATACTGAAACCAGGCTACAATGATGCGTGCTTTAACAAATTGTAACTTAAAATAAATGTTCAAAACTTGAGCAAGTGTCTTCTACTATAATTCTCGATAACCCTGGTGCCAACCAGGGGCTTGTGCATGAATTTGCAAGACAGAAATTGCATGGAAGCCATCAGGTGTGTGCATCTATGTATATATATATGTATGTATGTATTTATATATATATGTGTGTGTGTATTTATATATGTGTGTGTGTGTATGTATATATATATATATATATATATATATATATATACGGTATTTGGATTCTGCCACGGAGGAAGCTGATGTTCAATTTACGTGTTTGCTGACTCTACTGTTTTGGTGTCTCTCTTGTTTATAATCAGGTGTAGAATTGTATGAATGCGGTGTAGAGCATTAAGTTGACAAAACTTTTAGAATATGTTATAAGTTATTTATTAAAATTTGAAATGGTAACATTTGCTATATCACAGCAGGTAAACAATAATAAATGGAAAAATGTTCACAAGAAACACATTCAGTTGTGGTATTTGTGATGTAGTAATTGTTGTTTTTGTATCTATGTGTTTTTGTGTGTTTGAAGAGACAAAGTGTGTGTACAAAAGAACCTTACTTGTATAACTGTTGTTGTATCGATGCATGCTCTCGGGCTAGTAGTTAGTCAGCAGTTGTGACGTCTCAATTAGACAGATGACTGTCCTTGCAAAGCATGTGGGGTCATGCCAGCAACTAACGTTACTTGGCCAAATGTCTCTCTATTTATAACATTTGGTGGTCACAGTGCTGACAAGTGAAGCTATGTCTGGCTATAACGTTCCTTTGATTTATGGGTGTCGAAGGTCAAGTGTTTTGGCCGTTAATTTTTGCCAAACATTTTCTTTGTCATTTGTTATCTATCGCAAGTCCCTTAGTTTTGAATGTGTGGTCTTTTGCTGGGAAAATATACAACTGACCGTGGGAAACATTTTCCTCTGAGGTCGAGTTGTGAGCTGAGAGATTTGGGTTCAGTTTTGAATCAAAATCTCTCACATATATGTAGAAAACAGTTATTTTATTCCACATGGGTAGAAATATAGGAAAAATAGAAGTTGAATTTGCACTGAGAATAATTAAAATATCTTTTATTGATATATTTAAAGCTTTAACTGGTTTCACAATTTACACTCATTTTTAAAAAGTTCAAATAGAAAGACGTGACTTATGTTGCAGCTGTCTTGCTTCTGACTAGTGTTTGAAGTTTGTCCTATTTTTATAGGGAGTTCATGGCTCATATTAGTATATGTTTTCAATAGGATTTGATTAGTAGAGGATAGTCATATGACTGGTCTTAGAAATTTTTGTAGGTCCCCCACTATGTCTGGGTGTTAGTATCAAGTTACAATATTTGGCATCATAAGTTAAGGCAGATATGGTTGACTGAACATGTCCAAACAATTAATGTTCTGAATGTTTTCTGTCAAGTGTTTGTAGATAATGAACACATGATTAAGTTTATAACCTTTTGTACGTTTCCCACTTGGCCCATGTATTAGTGTCAGGTGACAGTATATTTTGCCCCCAAAAAGAAGGCTGACACAGTTGAGTGAAGATGTTTAGTTATAATCAAGGCACACCAAATTTAATCTGTCTGGTGGGAGAGTGAACAGGAGTCATTTGTATGTAGTGCAGTGACTAAAGTTTAAATTGTTAGCTGTGTAGGTTCTTCATAAGTAACAGAATGAGTTTTGTGTGTGAGTAGTTATTTGTGTATATATTCTGTTAAGTCTTGGTTTGTACTTTTGTATGAAAGTATTTTCTTTGATTGGTAGACTATCCTCTACCAATTCAACACAAATACTAATTTGAGTCATGAACTCCCTATAAAAATAGGGCAAGCTTCAAACACTAGTTAGAAGCAAGAAAGCAAGGCAGCTGCAACATAAGCCATATATTTCTATTTGAACTGTTTGAAAATCACTGTAAACTGTGAAACCAGTTAAAGCTTTAAACATATTAATAAAAAGTATTTTAATTATTCTCAGTACATTTTCAACTTCTATTTTTCCTATGTATGTATGTATTATATATACATATATATATATATATATATATATACACACACACACACACACACATATA
>NC_068981.1:134076714-134082711 GCF_001194135.2 Octopus bimaculoides
ATATATATAAATATACAAGGTGTAAAGCTACTGAAGATTTAGTATACACCACGTGGCAAAATTATCAGTTGAAAATATGTGTAAAAAAAATATAAAATGTGGAAGAGAAATGCCTTCGTTTCATATAGTTTAATATCTTTTTATAAATATATACATATTATATGGATGTCGTGAAATCCAACTGGTTTTCGCTATTTAAATTAGTTTTTCAAGGGACATTGTACAATAATCAGTTCTCATGACAGAGGGGTTTCGTCATTTTAGATGTTTGAAGAATAAGAAGACTGAGTTTAAAGAGTGAACCAAAGGAAGCAACAGGTGGAAAGGGGGACAACTGGCTTCTTAGTAGAATTTTTTTTAAATAGTCAAAGTTGTATATTGAGGTGTGGTCTGTACTTTTGTATGAACAGGTTTTCCTTGTTTAGGCATTCTTGTACTGAGGTTTAATCTTTGCATCAGTATAATGGGAAGATATGAAAATTCAGCGTTTTTGGCTTGCGCATCTGTCGATGTGGCTGCTCAGTGCTATCTGCCTGTACTGAGGGAAACAAATCTGTTCTTTATGTAGCGTGACTCTGCATCTCAAGGTAAGGCTCATTTGGCCCACATAATTGTGACTACAACCTGAGCAGGTTAGGACATAGATAAGGTTCTAGGAAGCACATGTGAAGTTGGTCTTAATTGAGAATTTTTGTCCTTGCTGGAATGTGAGTTCCGAGCCTTCAGTTAGGTATGGGTATGTGCCACAATTAGGTTGTCTGCATTTTTTAACTGTTAGTATCGTTTGTATTGAGTATAGTTTTGCATTTTTTAGGAGTCTCTTGAGTGATTTGTCTTGTCTTTTGCATTTTAGTAGTTTGTGTGTATTTAGGATGCTGTTCATTCTCAGGTCTTGAGTGAGCAGCGGGAGATTTTTGTATAATTGTGTTGTATGCTTCATTGTTTCTGGGGTTGTGGGTTGATATGTATGGGAGTGATTTAGGGTGAGGTGTGGTGTTTTGTTTTGTTGTCCTTAGTGTATTTGTGTCTAATTTCTTGGCACATTTAATTCCATGTTCTATAAGTGTAGGTGGGTATTGACGTTCAATGAGTGTTATTTTGAGTTCTTGTAGGCAAAGTTCCGGAGTGGTTGTGTCAGATACAATTGTACAGATTCTTTTTGCTAGCTTGAATGGGATATTTATTTTGGTGCGTTTAGGATGGCATGAACTGAAAAGGAGATACTGTTTTGAGTCAGTTGGTTTGTAGTAAATGTCGGTTGTAATTTGGTTGTTGGACTTTTTTACCATAACTAATCTGCACATCCTCTGAGAACTAATGGATGATGATTCGACAATTTCCCCTCACAGCTGCACACACATCTGCAATGTTTTTCTCAATTCTCAGAACATTTGTCAATATTGACATTTTTTTGGTCATCTTGGAAACGTCTGAACCACTCATACACTTGTGTGCAGCTCATACACTCCTCTCCATACACTTTCTGCAAACTTGCATAGGCCTCTGAACAAGTATCGCCATGACAATTTTCTCTGTCATGGTCAATGCAACAATCACACACAACACACCTTCCTTCTGAGCACTGCTGTAAACAACAGAAGTGAGCTAGAATGCTAAAACTGGCACATGCACAGCAGAGTTCAAGGTTAATCTGTGCCAAGCAACTCTACTCTGTGTGCTTTAGCTTTGTTACTATGGCAGCAGTCTGGATACTTATTAATCAGACCTCATATATGTATGCATATATCTAAGTGTGTGTGTCTGTGTGTCTGTATTTTTACCCCCATCACCGCTTGACAACCGGTGTTGATGTGTTCACATCTCCATAACTTAGTAATTCAGTCAAAGAGACCAATGGAATAAGTACTAGGCTTAAAAAAATAAGTCCTGGGGTCAATTTGTTCAACTAAAATCCTTCAAGGTGGCACTCCAGCATGGTCACAGTCAAATGACTGAAACAGATAGAAGAATGAAAGAATATACACACACATACCCACATCATATATAGATAGATAAATAGATAGATAGATAGATAGATAGATAGATAGATAGATAGATAGATAGATAGATAGATAGACAGACAGGCAGACAGTCAGACAGACAGATAGATAGATAGATAGATAGATAGATAGATAGATAGATAGATATTCAGAAATCAAACCTGAGACCATGTGGTTGAGAAGCAAACTTCTTACCACACAACCATGCCAGCACTTACTCATTTGCAAAATTAGCTTGTTTGATGAAAATAATCTGCTATTTTAATTTTTAATTTAAAAAAAAAAAATCATTGAGCGGAGAATAGAAAAAATTAAAAACCACTAAACTAGTGGTTGTGACAAAATACTAGGTCACACCTATGAATAATATAGGTTTTTTGCAGTCATTTTCATACGTTTGTCATTCAATTTGATAACCGGATCATTCAAAGTCACAAAAAATATTAGCACCATGATGTTAGCCATTCAAATTCATTTTTTAATCATTAAATTTTGCACTTTGGTCAAAGAATTTAGCATTTACATCATTCAAATTAAAATGCCCGTCAAGAGCATTCAAATTAGTTGGAATGCAAGGAAGAATCTTTTTGAGCATTCAAATTCGTACATGAGCATTCGAGTTCAGAATAAGTTTATTCAATTTAGCACTAATTTTACATGTGTGTTTTTACTCACATTCTAGGAAGTGAATGTTAGAAATGACAAATTTAAATGACATGTTTTGTCATTCAAAATTTTATTATGTTGTTATAGCTACAAGAAATAAATAAATTATGTGATTCTTCTGTCCATGAAAGTCTTTTTCATTGCAACATTCGTATCCGGTTGGTATCAGATGCCTTTTATATCCCTTTCTCTTACACCAACTTGTAATCATGGAGCCATGCATAAGGTACATGTGTATATTGGAAAAAGATAGGGCAAGGCTGGTTGACACCTTTGAGGGGCATCAAACTGATTACCTGAAACTGGCAGACACACTTGGCAGTAAAAGGAGTACTGTCTGATCCATAGTAGTGACATACCTACAGTCTGTGAGGCAACCCAAGTTGCCCAGCGGAGGTACCCACCATGTTAAGGTTGATGAGGAAATGCGAGTCAGGCTCCAGATGATTATTGATGCCAACCCACTCGCAACCCATCAACAGATGAAGTGGGACTTAGAGGCAGCATTGCCCAGAAAGCTGCCTGTTCTTGTGTCTGTAATCTCATGGGCTCCAGATAGGATGCTGATAACTATGAAGTTGGCCGAAGACGTCCCAGATGCAAGAAATGCCCCAAAAGTGATATGAGTATGAGCATTGGTTCATGGAAGAGGGAGTCATCAGCCATTGCGTATTCATTGATGAATGTGGGTGCACCATTTGGATCAGGCGGTCTTTTGGACAAACCCCTCAGGGCATTCCTGTTCACTGAGTTATCAACCATCAGCATGGGAAAAACTGTAACGTCACTTCTGCAGTGAGGGGAGAAATTGGCCTGGTTCACCACTCCATACACAAAACTCTTTTGAGGGGTTCTTGGCAGAAACACTTCAGTGGATGAATCCATCTACTTGATATACTTGATCTACATGTGGCCACACATTTGTGCCAAACTGCCAGCTGACACCAACCCATGGATCAAGCTGAAGCTCATGCCTCCCTACTCGCTGTTTCTTAATTGTACGGAAATGGCACATTCTGCCTTTAAGGTGGCTGTCAAGCGGGACCTTGCTTAAACTGAGTTGCAGCAAAAGTTTGGCAACTGGGAAGCTGCAGAAGAAGCTGGCATGACCATGGAAGAATGGCAAATACATGTCATACAACAGGTCACAAGGTGTAACATCAACACTATCACTCCAGAAAATTGTGTTCATTGGTATAGATAGACCCAGACCTACCTCCTGAGATGCCTTGACCACCAGGAAATAGATGTCTAAATCCTCTCAAATGAACTCTCCTTATCAAGACTTTAAATCAATAATTATCTTAGTATACATAGCACCCTTTCCCTGATGAAAGAAAAAAGTGCAAAATCAAAGAATTATATACTTTTCCCAATAAGATATATTATGCAACAGAAGAACACATATCACAACATAGTGTATTCAAAATCAAAGAAAACGAGCATCTGTTGTAATTGTGAGTTTCTTTAAAAAGATTGAGAAGGCTAGAATGCAATTTCATGAAGTCTTTAACAATAGATACATGTACCTATGCAAAAATAAAAGAATACATAGAAACGACATAGGCACGACAGAGTGCTTAAAGCATAAACAATGAATGAAAGCACATGATTATGATAACAATGATCATGAGATAAAACTAAAATTGCTATCCTGCTAATTTGATTGCTTGAAGTGTTAAATAGATTGCTCTAAAACAAATTTGAATGCTCGAAAAGACACTTCTTTGCATTCTGTCTAATTTGAAAGTTCTCAACGAGGATTTTAATTTGAATGATGTAAATGCTAAATTCTTTGACTGAAGTGCAAAATCGAATGATTGAAAAACGAATTTGAATGACTAACTTCATGGCGCTAATTATTTCCATAACTTTGAATAACCCGATTATCAAATTGAATGACAAATGTACAAAAATGACAGCAAAAACCTATATTAACTAGAGACATGTAACCTGTCTAGTAGAGGACAGGTTACCAGTCTGTGACAGATAATATTCATCTCGTTATCTGGAATATTCTTATTATAGAGTGGTAGCTTATGTTCTTCTATCTTTTATTTTTTCACTTGTTTCAGCTATTAGACTGCAGCCATGCCAGGGCACTGCCTTGAAGAATCACTTTTTTTTTGTTGTTGTTCAATAAATTGACCTTCACTACTTATTTTTTCTTTTAAGCCTGGTTCTTATTCTGTCAGTCACTTTTGCTGAACAGCTAAGTTACAGGACCATAAACAAACCAACACTGCTTGTCAAGTGATGGGGGCGGGGGGGGGGACAAATACACACACATATGATGGACTTCCCTCAGTTTCCATCTACCAAATCCACTCACAACTCTTTGGTCAGCCTGAGGCTATAGTAGAAGATACTTGCCCAAAGTGTCATGCAGTAGGACTGAACTCAGGACCACGTGGTTGGGAAGTAAGCTTCTTACTACACAGCCATGCCTGCACCTTCATGTAGAAGATTTTCATCTGATCTGTTTAATACCCCTTGGTGGTTTGTTAGAAACATTGTCAATAGCATCTACTTATGAAATGTGGTGAGAACACTGACAACTGGGTCAATAAAGAACCGCTTATCTAATTATATTAATTAGATTAACAGTTGATCTAATTAACACCTTTATCTGGTTACAACTTCTTCATATTCTGGCAAGAATAACATCTCAACCATTTTTCCCTTTTCCCTTCTTTTCCTGAGCATCCACAAGCACACATGTACACACACACACACACACACACACACACACACACACACACACACAAACACACACACATACACACACTATCACATGTACACACACACATGCACGCATGCACACATATACACACTCACACACACACACAAACACTCACACACACATGCATTCACACAAACATAAACACATTTACTCAAAAGGAAGTCTGATATGAATACGTGTATGTGTGCATGTATATATATGTGTGTTTATGTTGATGTACTACTGAACATATATTAGCATGTTTTCAATACATTACTGTCAAGTTTCTATAACTTGTTGATGTTATTTTTATTGGACTCTTCAAAATATATAAAACAACTTGATATTCTGTTTGTGTTTTATGTGAGCCTGATTCACAATTCCAACATGTCAGTAGAATGCATCCTAAAACTATAGACAAAATATTGAACAGGTCTTGTACACTTTGAGCAATGCAACAAAAACATTCACAAGTCATAAAATATTTATGGAAAGCTATTAATATTTTGTTATTATCATACTTTCAATGTCATTCACACATATACGTAAATAAATGAATATATATATTTATATATATGTGTGTGTGTGTGTGTGTGTGTGTGTGTGTGT
>NC_068981.1:134082833-134086154 GCF_001194135.2 Octopus bimaculoides
TATATATATATAGATAGATAGATAGATAGATAGACAGATAGATATAGATAGATAGATAAATAGATAAGGATATAGATATATATGTACATACATATATGTGCACATAAATACTGAATGTTTATAACTATACAGCTATTCATTTGAATATAACATCATTAAGTGCTATACATACATACATACATACATACATACATACACACATATACACACACACACACACATATATATATATATATCAGAATGTTTGTTGTATAAAATAAAATAAATTTCTTTCATGCATCATGGGTTTTATAGCCTCATTCATAAGCTTACCTATATCTTTATGATAGTATACATTGGGCATGTATATATATATATATATATATATATATATATATATATATATATATATTTATTTATATAAACACACATACATGAGTCATTATATTTTATCATTTTATGGTTTATTTCATTTTACCATTTGCGCATTTTTTACAGTTTGACACTTTATTTTTGTACTCAAAGTGTTCCATGGTCTGACTTTTATTCAAGTAGACACCCCATTATGAACAGATCTTATTCTTTAGCCTCATCATAATAATGATACCAGAGTGTGCCTTCTTAAAAGTATCACCATATTTTTAGCTTCTTGGAAATGCCTTTAGTATTGAGACTGAAATTTGGGATTCAGAAAAATACTCATTTGTGTACTTGCGCACGTATGCGTGTGTGTGCATGTGTGCATGTGTTCGTGTGTGTGTGTGTGTGTATGTGTGTGTGTGTACGTGTGTATGTACATGCACATATGTTTTAAACTGCCATAAATGTTTTTTCTCACAAAACCTTTCTTTTTATATACAAGTACAAATGTTTTGTCATCAACCAACACAAAAGCTCTATAGGCTTCTTTAAATAAATACAAACTTCTGTAAAGCTTATTGCTTTTAAAAGGCTTTCTGAAAAAGAGTATATAATGAATAACATAATAACATATAAAATGAGATAACAATTTTTCTGTAAAATAAGCCAATGATCTGGTTAGGAGAATTTTCAGTTAGAACTGGTTCTTTGTCATTAATGTCTTTAAAAATGACATCAACAGAACAAAATTCCTATTTGCCTCTTTGAAAAGAAAATACCAATATATCTATATTCATTGCTGATTCATAATGGCATAATTTTAGTACTTACTTATGTGGACATAAATATTTTTTATAAGTTGTAGTGAAATCGGATTAACTCAGTATTGTGGGATTATTGTGATAATTATTTAGATCAGAACAAATTAAAGCCTTACCATAATGAGCAACGATAGCCATAATTTTCTTTCATCTTCATTATAATGTACTTGGCCTATCTTACATACTTTTTGACTCAATCAAATATCTTTAATAAAATGTAATAGATTATAATAAAAGTAAAATAGTGACATATATTAAGTTTACACGAACAGAGGAAATATGTAATATTTCAAACAGAGCCCAAACAACTCAATGAAGTCTTAGACTTAGTTTAACAGATTTGAGCTTCTGTAATTGTCCACACAAGTACATCTCCTTTAAACTTGTCACAGTTGATAATTTTGCTACACCAGTTATTAAGGTTAACAACTATTCTTGAAACATTTTTTGGCTAGATACAACAAATAGCGTCATAATATTGATTTCAAATTTTGGCACAAGGCCAGCAAGTTCTGGGGAAGGATTAAGTTAATTACATCAACCCCAATGCTTGGCTGGTACTCATTTTATCGACTCTGAAATGATAAAAGGCAAAGTCAAGCACAACGGAATTTGAACTCAGAACGTAAAGACAGATGAAATGCCACTAAGCAATTTTCCTGGCATGCTAACAATTCTGCCAATTTGTCACCTTAAATGGCTTTATAATATTGTTCCTTTTTATCAGTTCATTGTTATACAAAACAAAAAGTCATATGAATTCACCCAATTTGACATAGTAGAATTCTATCCACTAATTGGAAAACCATCCTAACATTAGACATTTAAAAAGAATTCATCAAATTCAATGATTAGCAACAGATAAACATAACAATGCCTCAAGAATGTCTTCTCCCACTATTCTATGATAATTCACCAAGATAAAAAATGAAAATGAAAAGCTATAACAGAGTTGAGGCAAGCAAATTAGTAAAACTATACATACTAGAAAAAAATAGGTAACACAGCCAACCACTTAGAAGAGGTTGCCACAGAGGAAATAGCTTAGCAATCTCCCAAACATGAAAGGGTATGAAGGCACAATTATAAAAAATTAATAAATACTTTCAAGGATCTCAACCTTAAGATAATTATCCAACCAGCCTATGCATGGTAAATTTCATAGACATAACATAAAGCTTAATGAGAGGAAAATGCTATTATTATAAGAAAACAGATGGATTGGCATTATATATGAACAAGCATTCAAACTACCTACCTTTAATAATATAGAGCTTAGCCAGAGAATCTCCTCAATTTTCTCCAACAAAACAACGTTAAACTAAGTATTCTACAATAAAACCTTAAACAAAAGTGGGTACCCAACCAACAATGGCTACCATTAGCTATACAGCAGGAATAACTTATAAATCAGCTACAGCAGCATAAAAAATATAAATTACACCATAGCTAGAAATTCATTAGTCACAGATGAAAATAAATGTTATTACAATGGATTAAAATGTTGTGTGTTAAGTGGCAATTGTCTAAAAGAAGTAATCTTCAACAATACTGAAAGGTGGGGGCGGAGTAGAAACTGATAAAAACTATATTGAAGTAACAAGCAGATTGTTCAAAGTTAGATACACACAACATATACAAACATACATTCATACAATTCTCACTGGTAAGAATTAAACTTATAAAATGGATAGAGGAATTTAGAGGATTGCTTTGGTCCAATGGTAAAATGCCTGCCATGTTTACAGGAAATGTAGGTTCAAGTCCCATGGATAACTTTCACTCTTACTATCCAAAGGGTTTTTAACTCAATATTTACACTATTATTCATAGTATTATGTGCTTCAAGATCCAGTCTTCCAAAAGAATTACATATATGTATGTGTGTATGTATATACATATATAGGGAGGATTCACAAAAAAAACAAAAGACGAAGACAGGTGGTGTAGACAGCAAACAGATGTATTAGTATAATGCTCGGGAAGTGAAAAAGTCTTTAACATTTCGAGCCTATGCTCTTCCACAGAAAGGAACACAAAAAGAAACAAGGAGAGAAAAAAAAGAATGTGTAGTGGCTAGCAATCTATCATGGCAAATCATACATACCTATATATATACCTATATATTATACATATATATATATATATATATATATATATA
>NC_068981.1:134086377-134091377 GCF_001194135.2 Octopus bimaculoides
TATATATATATATATATATATATATATATATATGTATGTATATGTATATATATACACGTATATTTATATCATCATTATCATCATCATCATTTAATGTCAGCCTTAGTACAAATAATATAGAGTGTCATCCCTTGTGTAAATGGCTAAGGGATGTTCTCTTAGTGACCGTACACAGAGAATGTTCCATACTTATTTAAACAAACAAATAACATAAGAAATCTTATAACACTACATGGTGTCATTATTGTGTTAATTTTTTATGGTGTATGTAATTGTTTTGAAGGTGCATGGCTTATTGGTTCGGGTATTCAGCTCAGGATTGCAAGTTTGATTGCTAGCAGCATGTTTTGTCCTTGAGCAAGACACATAATTTTGCATTGCTCCAGTTCACTCATGTGTCAAAAATGAGTTGTACCTGTAATTCAAAAGGCCAGCCTTGTCACATTCTGTCACATGCTGATTCTCCCTGAGAACTACATTACGGGTATATGTGTTTGTGAAGTGCTCATCCACTTGCATGTTAATTTCACGAGAAGGCTGTTCCTTTGATTGAATCGACTGGAACACTCACTGTCGTAACTGATGGAGTGTCAGTTATGTAATTTTTTGAGGCAACAATCATTCTGTCTTGAAATCTATGTGCCTCCAGATATGAAAGAATGGGATTGCAATGTATATATCAATCAACTTCCATTTATCCAACCAAGGGTATTTTGTAAGGCAGTGTATTGTGTATATATAGGACAGAAAATGTAAATGAAATTACCTAATAAATATCAATGAACAATAAAACAAAATGCATTGTATGAAATACACGATCTGATCAATGTGCTTCTCCAGCAGAATAAATTAAGGGATGTCTCACTGCTGGCACCAGAATGAATTCATTAAAAGTCTGGGCTGATTTGCAAATAGACTAATGATGATGTAGTAATGGTAGGAAATCGACCAATGGAAAAGAATGAAAATTTAGTGAAACTAAATACTAGGCTGTCAAATATGAAATTTGTAATAAGGTATATGGTAAACTTTGACAGCTGCTCATTTTGTGCCATTATTATATTTTGACAATCTTTATCTTTTGCTAGAAAGCTGACACATCTATTTCTTTTAATCTGACTCATTTTGTGCTTTATAAAGTATTTATAAATTGTTTTTTGCTATTTTTGTTTAGAGATGGATAAGTCGGAAATTTGTACAGTTTTGAAATATGAGTTCTTTCTTGGAAATACAGCACCACAGACAGCTTGGAATATTAATGGAGTATTTCATTCTAATGTTATTACACAGCAGACAGTATCAAATTGGTTTGCAAAATTTCATTCTGGTAACTTTGACAAATGAGCAACACAATCAACCAGAAACAAAGGTGGATAATGACGAACTGAAAGCCACCATCAAGTCAGATCCATCTCAAAGTGCCCGTGAATTATCGTTGTTGCTTGGTGTTAGCAAGCAAACAATATTGACTCACCTAGTTCAAATTGGTAAGGTGAAAAAGTTGGATAAGTGGGTCCCACATGAACTCAATGAAAATCAGAAACAGTAATGTTTGGAAGCCTGCATTATGCTACTTTCTTGTCACAAAAATAAATTAATTTTGAATCGAATTGTAACATGTGATGAGAAATGGATCCAATACAACAACCGTAAATGTTCAGCACAATGGTTGGACAAAGACAAGCCACCAAAACACAGTCCAAAAAGCAAAATTCATCAAAATAAGCTGATGGTGTGTGTTTGGTGGTTTGGCGCAGGTATGATTCATTATGATTTCATTAAACCTGGCTCATCAATCCCAACCGAAGTATACTGCAGCCAACTGGACCAAATTATGCAGAAACTTACAAAAAAACAGCCTGGATTAGTCAACAGATCCACTCATATTTTATTGCAATTAATGCCAGACACCACATCGCAAAAATAACATTGGCAAAACTACAGGAGTTGGAGTTGGAAGTTCTCCATCATCCACCATACTCACCTGACCTTGCCCCCCACTGACTACCATTTCTTCCAGAATTTGGATAACTTTTTGACAGGAAAAAAATTTAATTCTGATGACACTGTCACCTTTGCATGATATATATATTTGTGTGTGCATGTGTGTGTGTGTGCATGTGTGTGTGTGCATGTGTGTATGTGCATGTGTGTGTGCATGTGCATATATGTGCATGTACTGCAGTTAATCAAAATCTAGAAGTGAGAGTAAATAAGATTTACATCCTTATATTTACAGCTGTTTCATAACTCGCTTTCAGTTACATCATCAATTCTGATTTAAAGGTGAGTATACATTGAGGAACGCAGTAATACTGACATGAAGCACAACTTCTCTTGGACTTGTGACCACTACATTACATCACATTTTGAAGGCTATGTATTTTCAGTTCAAGAACAGGAAATTGCTACAAAATACCTAATTAACAAAAGAGACAGTGAAGCCCTTGGAGCTCCAAGATGCAACTGAAAATAAGGATTGTGTCGTATTTCTGCAGAAGATATCACACATGTGATCAGTAGCTATCCAAAAATGTAATCAAGGTACTACTTCCCTTTGCAACACAACATTGTCTCAAAAACAACATGCAATACCATTTGGAAAAAAAAAAGCATGTCATGGAATAAATATATACACTAACATCAACACAAGGAATATTGGTGGAACATTCCGATCAAAACATCTGTCAAGTGCAAATATAACAGACCAGATATTGTTGTTTGGGACAGACAAAAAAATGTATGTACCATCATAGAGGTCAGCTATTCTGATGATGTGACTATCTGTTTGAAAATCAAAGAGAAAGAGGATAACTACAGACAACTGCTTCAAAACCTCCAGCTTCTATATCCAGATTATAAATTCACATTTATATCAATAATAATTTCTTCCATTTCTTTATCCCAATTCCTTTATTTCCTTTATTTCCTTTATTACCTTATTCCAACCCTACTAAATCTTTTATATGCATCTTACTTTATCATCCGTATTTTTTCTTATATTTCTCTCGATTTGACTTCTATTATTTTTGTATTTTATCTCTTATTTTATATTGTTTTTTCGTGTTTTACATTGTTTTAACCTCTAACTTCTTTCATTTTTGATCTTCTCCTTCTATCTCATATACGCTAGTTATATTTATTTATCATTCACTCTACCCTGAATTGTGGTACAGTATGGACAGATTTTTGAATACCAAGGAACTTTTATGTAGATATAACAATTTAAAGGATAAGCATATTACAATGGATAACACTAAGTGGACTTTTCCTTTTTCTCTCTCTCTCTTTCTTTTTTCCTTGTGATGTAATCTTGGGACTGAAAATGTTTGCGGCTGAAGATAGCTTTAAACCATCCTTTCTCTCAATAATATACTCATATAATGATACAACGACAGTTTGTGTATAAAGCTTGAAACACGTGTACCACGGAATCCTTTGTGTTCTGTTTTCATTTTACGTTTTAATATATATATATATATATATATATATATATATATATATATATATATATATATATATATATATATATATATATATATATATATATGTATGTATGTATGTATACATATACATACATACATATACCCACATACATATACATACATACATACATATATGCACACATATACATGCATGCACATGTATGCATTTGCATGTCCATATATGTAGTATTAAATGATTGAGATCCTTAAAGTAAGATAGGGGGTAGCAATAGTAATTTAACTCTAGGTCTGTTCTGATAGAGTGGGCTTCTATGATGAAAAACATTCTGACTAAGATCATTTGTCATTTTTTTTTTGCATTAGGGGTCTACATTTTCCAATGCATCCTTCTTTATTTAAGATGTTAGGGTAGGATTTGAGGGCTCTATGGCTGTTATATTTAATCGGTTGAATGACTACTTAGAGGTCCATTCATTGTGAACTAATGTATCTTTAAAGTCATTTTTATGTATGTCATGACATTTTCATGTTCACTGGGTAAGACAGCTATATATTTAAACAATAGACTTTTCTATGGCTATCTTGGTGATTCTGTTGCTCATAGAGTAATTTATGTCATTTCTGAATCATCGTTTATCACCCAGTGTTTTGTTTCCTAGTTTCTAACTGATACATCTATCTAATGGTGTTTTTATTTAATTTCAACTGGATCCTTTATGTTCAATAGAAGAGTCCAGTCAGAAAGTTTGATCAGCTCATTCACCATAGGGGTGTAATATTTTAACTTTTTAGCATTCAGATTGTCCTGTCAAAAAATAATACTTATTAATTCATATTGTTTTCTTTTAATCAAGCATTATTTTATTGTTTCAAGATTCTGATGATGTGATTGCTTATTTTTAGACTGATATTGTAGGGTAGATGTGAGAGGCCAGATCTAGCCACATTGAACATAAAACATGTAGAATTATTTGGCCAGATATGGCCAGTTTAAATTCTAAAGGGCTAAACCTTGTCATTTGTTTGAGAGTGAGGAAAGGAAGCAAAAACTGGTGTTGTTGCAACAACACAACCTTTTTCCTTCCTTTCCCATACTTTCAGATGAAGGGCAGAGTCTGAAACTCTTTACATTTCACTATTCTGTCTTCTTGTGTTTTTATTCTATGTACTGTACATGTACTTTTGGCTTTCATGGCTGTCTTTCTTTATTTGATTTATTGCTGCTTTCTGTCCCATCTATCTTCTTTTTCTGACAAGTTGTAGTGCACCTGAACTCTGTATACAATAAGTGATGGGAAGCAGGAAGCTGAACTGGATGCTTGAGTTGCAGATGCTGGCACAATAATGGTTTCAAAATTTGGCACCAGGTCAGCAATTTCAGGGGATGAGTTAAGTCAATAATATCGACCCAAGTGTTCAAATAGTATTTTATTTTATCGATTCTGAAAGGATGAAAGGCAAAGTCAACCTCAGGGACATTTGAACTCAGAATGCAAAATCAAAATAAATGCTGCTAATCCTTTTTCCTAGTATGGTAACAATTCTGCCTGCTTG
>NC_068981.1:134095677-134098238 GCF_001194135.2 Octopus bimaculoides
TGTGTGTGTGTGTGTGTGTGTGTGTGTGTGTGTGTGTGTACGTGTACATACACAATGGGCTTCTTTCAGTTTCTGGCTACCAAATCCACTCACAAAGCTTTGGTTAGCTTGAGACTGTAGTAGAAGATGCCTAAGGTTCCACACAGTAGGACTGAACCCAGAACCATGTGAGTTGAAGCAAACTTCTTACCACATACCCAAGCTTGCACCATGGGGAGATATATTTAATGATTTTAGCATTATAAAATCTCCTAGTTGTTCACCACCTAGTTACCTTCCATTGTTGTAGTTGTTCTTGTTGTAATAGTTGTTGTAGTTGTGATATTTTTTCTTTATCTTATGGTCAGGAAGGAAGGCACGGTCCATGACCTTTTACTGGGTCTCTAAGACAGGTTGGATGGAAGCAGGGAGGAAGGTATCATCAAACCAGAGACTTGGTTTGAGCACTTACAACAGAGTGGATTCCATGAAAGGCATCCAAGGGCCAGATGGTGGTGTTGAATCGCCTTGTTGTACTGGGTACTTGTAGTAATCGTTATTATAATTGCTGAGGAAAAAAAAAATGGGTATCATGTACCATCAAAAGTGATAGTTATATCATATCAGTTTATTGCAATGTTCATTTTTCTCTGATGGTAACAACACATTCTGATCTTTTAAATATACTATCTACATAAAAATATGAAAGATTCAATGTTTTCAAATTGTGCACCATGGTCACTATATGGACAAAGAAAACTATGAAAACTACTGTAATCCATAATTTCAAAAGATCACTCTAAAATATCTTCATCGTCACCACCACCACTCCCATCATCATAATCATCATCATCATCATCATCATCATCGTTGTCATCATTTAACATCCATCTTCCATGCTGGCATGGATTGGACAGTTTGTCAGGGCCCAATGAGCCAGAGGACTGCGCCAAGCTCCAGTTTTTGATTTGATGTGGTTTCTATAGTTCAGTGCTCCACAACTGGTATGCTGCAACACACTGGTGTACCACGAGATGATGCTAGGTGTGCCACAGTGTAACCTGAATGTAATTATTTTCCCAATACTTTTAGTTATATTTCTTAGTTCAGGTGTGCTACCAAATTTTGAAAAGAATATAAGTGTACCACAAGTGAAAAAAGGTTGCAGAGCACTACTATAGCTGAATGCTCTTTCTAACACCAACCACTTACTTCACACAGTGCACTATTCTGGGTGCTTTTTACATGACACTGGCATTAGAGAGGTCACTAAGTAACTTAAAAGAAATTGTAAATTAGTGAAGTTGTTTCATTTACTTTTTATAATAAATAATAAGCTGTTCTAATACAAGTCAGCACACATGTGCTCAAGTCTCTTGTGATCTCCCATAATTCTGCTGTTAGTAATTAATGCAACAATACAAGATAATTACAAGATGTCTAATACTACAGTGATTTTTATAATATGCTCAAAGGCATAAGCATTGTAAATGTATGAAATTATAAATTGAAACTAGAGCATGGAATTAACTTGCCACAACCTTGTTGTTATTCCATAGTGAATGTCACATATTTTAACATCTGGCCACCAATAAGTAATTAATATTCAGTTTGAATCAACATTTTTCACTTACAACCAAATATATTTGCATATTGAGAACTTAGTATTGGCCCATGATACTTGCAATTAATAAGTGCATCACACTTAATAGCCACAATAATTATTTGAATTTCATAATTAATTGAAGTGTTAGCCCTGTGTTCTGTTTAAGAAAGACTAATGTATAAATGCAAATTATGATGAACTAGAATGTTGCCTGTCATATGAACGGTGACTTTGGAAGTATACTTTTGTCACCATGGATAATATCAGGAAATATGGCATACGCACAATAATTATAATTTAACTTTTATGACATTTCTAGGATCTTATATAAAATGATGACCTGACTACTAAAAGATTTGAAAGAAAAATATTTGTTATCTTAAAATAAAATTAAGTAAAACAAATTTCTCTCACTACTACTCCCCTCACTACTATTCTCTCATTTTCTCCTCCTCCTTCTTCCTAATCCTCTTCCTCCTCTTCCACCTCCTGTTCATCTTCCACTTCCTCTTCTTCTTCTTCCTCCTCCTCCACCTCCTCTTCTTTCACATGTGATCTCTGTAATCTGCAAAATTTACACGTGACATATTAACGTTACAAGTATTCGGTATTCATATACATACATACATATGCACACACTCACACACACACACACACACACACACACATCATCATCATCATCATCCTCATCATTATTGTCTTAAAGTCCACTTTTCCATGCTTAGTTTATTGAGGCAGATTTTCTGCAGACAGATGTCCTTCCTGTCACCAACCTTTATCTGTTCTGAAGCAAGGTAATATTTACCCATAGCCAAGCATGTTTTTGCAGAATACTGAAAATGAATAGTGCTACTTCTATGACATTGACACTCATTCACAACTATCACATGATTTCAAGAATAGGCAGTGCAAACACATACATGCATGCATATGTATGTATGTATTGGGTTACACCATAAATAATGCAGCTTTTTTC
>NC_068981.1:134098735-134102506 GCF_001194135.2 Octopus bimaculoides
GAATGCAGACACACACACATACATATATATATATATATATATATATATATATATACGACAGGCTTCTTTCAGTTTCCGTCTACCAAATCCACTCCCAAGGCTTTGGTCAGCCCAAGGCTATAATAGAAGACACTTGCCCAAGATGCTACGCAATGGGAATGAACCCGGAACCATGTGGTTGGTAAGCAAACTACTTACCACACAGCCACTTCTGCGCTTACTTCACTCCCAAGGCTTTGGTTGGCACAAAGCTATAGTATCCAAGGTGCTACTCAGTGTGACTGAACCGCAAATCATGTGGTTGGGAAGCAAGCTTCTTACCACACAGCCATGACTGTGCTTATATACATAATATATATAAATATAAAAGGAGAAAAAGAGAGAGAGATGTCATGTGTTTGTATGAGTGTGTATACACATGCCTGCGTGTCTGTATGCATACGTGTCTGTCTAACATACAAAAGAATGAAAATGATTTCTGAGCATAAAAACAATTTTTCTACCAAATTCTTATTCATGGTTACCTGAAAGTTAAAAATTACTTAAGTTGTTTCATAGTTAAGTATGTTGAGGCAAGTAATAATTTTTTGGCTGTTGCTACAAATTTATACCTAAAATTATCATCTGCAGCACATCCTTGAAATATTTTCTTTCACAAACACTGAACTTCAAGTTCTTGGCTTCCAAACTTGCATATATGTACAGTGGTAGACTTTGCCATATTCAGAAACCAAAAATATCTTTCAACCTTTTAAACATAATTGACCTTTCTCACCCTACTTCACTTTAAGCTCTCCTATCCACTCAGACTTGTTCAAGTTGCTTTTATAACACTGCCCTTCTTTCTATAAATATATATATATGGCATAATATTTTCTATGTATATTTATATAAATATGATTGTAGATGTGTAATTGCTGAGTGTGTACAACATCAATTCTCAAACAGTGCTCTGCATCACACTGGGATGCTACCACAGGGGTCAAAGTGCATCACAGATTTAAAAAAAAATTTAATTTAAGGTTTAAGAAAATCCATGCTAATATGCCTCTTAAGAAATATTTTGTTTTCTATAATTTTCTTATGTACAAGTATGAATAATTCTTTCTAACTTTGGCACATGACAGATATTTTAAGAGGAGGGGAAAGTTAATTATGTCAACCTCAGCATTTGACTGGCACTTTATGTTATCGACCCTGAAAGGATGAAAATCAAAGTTAGACTCAGCAGAATTTGCACACAGAACATAAAGAACCAGAAGAAATGCTGCTTAGCATTTTATCCAACATGCTAATAATTCTTCCAGCTGGCTGTCTTAGATACAAATATGATCATAAAACAAGGCATGCAATTATTTTCTATATTTTAACCTAAATTTTAAGGTTTAAAACATAGATTCATTTTTAACTTTCCAACTGAAACGCACCAATAGTTCTTGTTCTTTTTTTAACCTACAGTACATTATAAAGTGAAAAACATTGAGAACCACTCTTATAAGGTACTGAACAACTATTTCATGCAGTCTTTGGTTTAAATCCATGTCAGGTTTCATTGCATGTTTAACTCTCACACTCTCATCTGTTTCTAAATCTCCAAGTATTGCGCAAAGTTAATGTAAAGACATACATATACAAATGCATATATATATGTATGTGTGTGTGTTTGTACATGTATATATGTATGTATATATATATATATATATATATATATATATATATATATATATATATATATATATATATACATATATACATATATATATATATAAGACAAGAAATAATTTTTGCCTCTTTTTATGGAAACAAAAAGGGTTTATAGGACTGCAAGAAAGAAGTGCTCAAAGGAAATTGAGACAGAGACAAAAAAAACATTGATTAGAGAACAAACATGAAATTCAGATCAACAACTTTATATAACACCATGCTTCCATACATTTCATCGTGTGTGTGTGTGTGTGTGTGTGTGCGCGTGCGTGCGTGTGTGAATTATTTATATATAAAAAAAAAAACAACGTATTAATAAGATGCTCAGAAAAGGAAAAAAGGGTGTTTTATGTTTCGAGCAAAGCTCTTCTTCAGAAACAGAAAACAGAGGAAAGTCCCAGAGAAAAGGAAGATGGAGGAAAAAAATCACCAATAGTCCACATGTGATTACATCTGGGAATATTTATATATATATATGTAAATGGCATGATTCTTTCAGTTTCCAGCTACCTAATCTGCTCACAAGGCTTTGGTCAGCTAGGGGTTATAACAGAAGACACTTGGACAAGGTGCCATGTAGTGAGACTGAACCAGAAACTTTGTGGTTTGAGAACAACCACATTTCAGGTTACTCTGAAGACATAGACAGCATACAAGTAACAAACAGAGTTAAAGATATTTATAAGGGAAGCACTTCATGTAATTTCATCATCAACGACATCCAATGCTTTTTTTTCACAGCTCCATTGAGAGAAATAACTACCTGTCACTTAATGGTAGACATCAATAAATGATTCATTAACACACACATACACATTCACAAACATACATAAGCACACACACATATATATATATACATATGTATGTATGTATGTATGTATAATGATAGTTACTTTATGTTTTGTGATAAAGAGTATAAGTTTATTTTCTGCTTCTTGTTTCTCAGTCCAGCATTTACCTTCATTGTATTTTGGTATAAAGAAAAATTGATTTACAATAACGATGATGATAATGATGGTAATGAAAATAATGATTGTTATCGAAAACTGTTTAGTATTCAGAAAAGTATATGTAGAATAACAGCACCGGCTTTTATATAATAAGAACAGTGAATTTATTAAGATGGCATGACAGTTAAATTGCACCATTTCTAGTGAAGATTACAGTTCTTTTGGCTGCCAATAACATTGTCTGAAGAAAGTACAGCCATAGTCTGTAATAAATACCTCCATTCTCTTGTCTATTGATGAGAGGTAAGTTTGTCTGTTAGGTTTCTACTCAAGTGGTCTGTGTTGCAGAATCCAGGAAACACAGTTGAATCGGAAGTAGTTTAGAGTATTTTAAAGTTGGCACCAAATCAGGAGTAATAAAAATCTATCACAGATACACATATAGGATTGCTATGACAATTGTAGGTTTCCCAATTGGTTATTGATCTCTTTTTGCAAAGAATAGGAACTCTACTTTTCTTTTAGTTTTTCCATTGTGTCAATGTACTTGGAATATAGGTTGCAGAGCACTTTACTCTATTAATATATATTTTTGCATCTTGTTTCAGGAAAGTTGCTTACAAATTCCATTGAATTAGTAACTTATCTGATGAAATATTAGTCTATATCATACTTTTATTTTTCACAAAAGACAAATACTTTCCAAGACTGTGGAAGTACATGTGTATGTTAGAGAGAGAGAAAGAGAGAGAGAGAGAGAGAGAGAGAGAGAGAGAAGGAGAGAGGGAGAGGAGACAGAAAAGAGAGAGCGAAAATGTGGTGTGTGTGTGTGTGTGTGTGTGTGTGTGTGCGTGCGCGTGTGTGCATTATTGTTTATAAAATATTCTGACCTATATATATAATATATATATATATATATATATATATATATATATATATATATATATATATATATATATATATATATGTATGTATGTATGTATGTATACACACATACATGCAATATTAAATATACATACATATATGTAGAGAGAGAGATAAATAGATGGATATAGATATAGATATATATAGATATATACATGTATGCATATATATATATATATATATATACATATAT
>NC_068981.1:134103694-134107661 GCF_001194135.2 Octopus bimaculoides
TATATATATTCCTCTAATATAACTATATTCTTTCTTCTTCATCCTTGCTATTCCTTTTACTTTTCCACTCACATATAACACATCCTCCTGTTCATCTCTCTCTCTCTCTCTCTCTCTCTCTCTCTCTCTCTCTCTCTCTCCCTCTCCCTCTCACTCCCTCTCTCTCTTTCTTTCTTTTCTTCTCTTTTCCCTCACACATTCTTGCAATCAATAAAATGATAGTAGCCCGAAGCTGTTAAGTAGTATAGTAACTTGTATTATTCTACAAACCAAATTATTAGAAAATCTTTTCTAGCAATACATAGCTTTGTTTTCGCAAATTCTTTGCTTATACAGATGAAATTGTTCACATAGCAATAAAGAAAAGAATATATTTACTAAGAACAGATAATAAAAACTTCAAGAATTGTTGGTTGCAAATAGAATCTAGCAAAGTGCTACATTATCTATAATTGATTTGAAATTAATTTCCAAAAATAGAATACTGACATATTTATTTTTTTATTTATGGAGGTTTAAATAGAAGAAATTATAGGTTATTTTAGTTTCTTTTTATGTAAATAATTTTTCATATTGAAGATTAATGTTAAAAATTATAACCAAGTATAACGTCTGTGAAAGTCATATGTCTATTAAAGTTTTATACATGTTGCATGTCTGATGATATACTCTCTTTTACTTGTTTCAGTCATTTGACTGCGGCCATGCTGGAGCACCGCCTTTAGTCGAGCAAATCGACCCCAGGACTTATTTTTTGGAAGCCTAGTACTTATTCTATCGGTCTCTTTTGCCGAACCGCTAAGTTACGGGGACGTAAACACACCACCATCAATTGTCAAGCGATGTTGGGGGACACACACATACATATATATATAAATATATACGACGGGCTTCTTTCAGTTTCAGTCTACCAAATCCACTCACAAGGCTTTGGTCGGCCCGAGGCTATAGTAGAAGACACTTGCCCAAGGTGCCACGCAGTGGGACTGAACCCGGAACCATGTATATTTGTGCATGCATGAGAGTAACATCACTGCTGACTACTGCTGCTGCTGTTGCCACCAATGTCTTTGCCAACACCATCACTGCCACCACTGCCACCGCCTCCCCCACCACTGCCACCGCCTCCCCCACCACTGCCACCGCCTCCCCCACCACCACTGCCACCACCATTATTTGTCTGTCAAATGTTCCATCTTGTTTTTAAGCCTTACCTATTTTCCAAGTAAAGGATCTTTTATTCAACATCTTTGAAGATGCAAAGACAGAAGAGGATTAGTTGACAGGTAAATAGTCCCTCTCATCTCATGATACAACAAAACTTGTCCACTCATTCAGATATGAGCCCATGTAGCTCATATGTAGCTCTCAATGTAGCTCTCAAACAATTCAGATATGAACCAATGTAGCTGTCTTCTACATAATCACTGAACCTGCAAGAAATAGCAAATAAATCTCCCTTGAGACCAAACCCTAAGTATATGGAGTACTAGGCCTGGATATACAGTGGGATGGTCAAGTCTGGAACGCCCTTAATCATAGTTCATCTTCATCAGGCCTAGTTTAATGTTAAACAAAAAAAATGATTTAAACATTAATTATTCTCCTCCTTGTTCTTGTCATCGTCATTGTTGGCGTTGCTGTCATTGTCACCATCATCATCATCATCATCATCATCATCATCAACATCATCATCATCAACATCAAGTGTTTTATCTTTCACTGTTCTGTGCTTGCATGGGTCTGATGGAATTCATTGAGGCATATTTTCTATAGCTGGATACCATTTTCATTGCCAATCCAAACCTGTTCCCAAGTATGGTAATATTTCCACATAGCTGGACATGCTTTCACAGAATATTTGAAACAAGGGACACCATTTGTACGATAATGATGCTCATTTATTACTGTTTCATGGTGTTGAAATCAGGAAACGAAAAAACACACACACATTGCACTTATATACAGACACAGACAGACACAGACACACACACACATATAAATATATATATATATATATATATATATATATATATATATATATATACCGGAGTAAGCACATAAATGTGAAACAAGGTGGAAAAAGAGTACTCAAATACCAGAGGTAGAGTAATATGCTTTATTTAAAAGCAGCAGAAATATAACAAAAGCTGTTACTCAGAGTTCGTTTGTGTGGATGTGTGTTTACGTGCATATTTCCATATATTTATATACGTGATCTTATATGTGAATTTATACACTAATATACACTTTTGTATATACACATATATGTAATTTTATTTTCTGTACGTTTGTTAAACATATTCCGCTACCTATCTTTCTTTCTTTTTTCTTTCCTTACGCAAAGTATCCTTTCTCTCCCAATTCGTTACTTTGATAGCGTCCTTAAACAATGCGTTCCTCTTCTCCACCCCTTACTTACCTCTTTCTTTCGCTAGCAGTTACGTTTAGGATCCTTATTATTTTCTTTTTCTTTCCCCATCCCTACATGTAAGACACATTTCCTATCTATCTTGTCAGTTATAACTGACTTCTATATGTATACACCAAGAGATTTTCGTACGTGGACATGATTGCGTGCATATATGTATATGCGTATTTGTGAGTATATTTATGTCTTACATATATATATGCCTGTATATGTATGTAACTATGTGCATGCATCTGTGTATTTTGATGTATATATGTATATTATAGATGGTCTAGTATGGGTATATACTGTTGTAAAATATTTATGTAATGCAGCGTGAAAATTTTAATATTAATGTATTAATTGACTTATATTTCGTATATAATTATTTACAATATGTAATTTGAATCCGCTCTTCGATTTGAGGTTTTTCTTCGATTCTACAATATATATATATATATATATATATATACACACACACACATGTATTAAAACTTGTCCCTCCTGTGTTGCCTTCATTTTGTACTCATTGCCTTATATATATATATAAAACAGCGTTTCTCAACCGGCGTTCCCTGGAACCCTAAGGCTCCAAAAAGGATTCCTAGGGGTTAGTAATGAAGCATTTTTTTTTATATAGGCAGTTCATCTCAGTTATCTAAAAGAATTTCTAATCATTACTCTACATTTAGGGATAGGAATAAACGTAACAGTACAGGGCTTAGTAAATTAATTTGGTATATAAAAGACCACAATAAACAATTTAATTTAGTTTGGTTGATTCTCTCAATTTCGATACCTTATGATAAAGGCAAGGAATTCTGTCTTCTCTGTAATTCTGAACTATTTTTAATTCTTTTTTTCTAAAAATCCCCTTGTAAACACGGTTATAGAGCGTGCATACCGATGTAGACATTGGTAGAAACACACCTTTAGTTCATATAAGTGATATTTATCATTATATATAATTTACACATTAATTTTCTTACATTTCACATTCACTAGATATATCTTTTTCCAAGACTTTAGGGTTTTATTTAATTTACATATCGTTATATACTTCTCATTTATTTGTTCTTTTCTTTCTTTTACCCCTCCTCTTTCTATAGGTTGCCTTTGACGTTATATCCTCTAACCTTTTCTTAAAACAAATTTAATAGCGTTCAATTAATCACTATACATATCCATCATATTCTGTTAAAATGTTTTATTGACGAGTTTCATTTCTTTATTTCCCTGAAGAGAAGATTACATTGTTTTACACCATTTTATTCCTTTGGAATAATACTAGCGATATCTTTGAAACACGTGTCGGAAGTAAAAGAATTTGAATAACACCTGTGTTTAACCCCATTTATTTATTTATATATATTATACAAAATATTTCACGTAAACCCGGAGTTTCTACATTTAAAAACAAGGAGTTACACCCTTTTACTTGTGTGATTTTTTACTACCCTGCTAACTATTTATCCATTTTTTCCTTGTTAATTGTTAACAAGAGTAAAATACACACACATACACACACACACACACACACACACACACACACACACA
>NC_068981.1:134108269-134114519 GCF_001194135.2 Octopus bimaculoides
ACATACACACACACACACACACACACACACACATACACACACACACATATATATATATGTATGCATATGTGCGTATATATATATATATATATATATATATATATAGGGAGAATTCACAAAAAAAAACAGAAGACAAAGACAAGTGGTGTAGATAACAAACAGATGTATTAGTATAATGCTCGGGAAGTGAAAAAGTCTTTAACGTTACGAGCCTATGCTCTTCCACAGAAAGGAACACAGAAAGAAACAAGGAGAGAAAAAAAAGGAGAAAAAAATATTAATGCATAGTGGCTAGCGATCTATCATGGCGAATATACATATATATATATACACACACACACATACATATAGATTGGGCTTCTTTTAGTTTTCATCTGTCAAATCTACTCAAAAGGCTTGGTCAACTCAGGGTGATAATAAAAGACACTTGCCCAAAGTGTCACACACAGTGGGACTGAACCCCAAATCACATGGTTTGAAAGCAAACTCCTTTGACCACACAACCATCCCTGCTCCTATCATATCCACACAGTATCTCACCAGTCTCAAAGAGCCTGCAAATGCCATGGGCACATTCATTTCTTTCAGACCAAGTAAGTGAAAATAATGGTGAGAGAAAGGGACAAGTTGATGAAAGGAGTAATATTTAAATCCTGAAAAGCTGTTCAGCAGTGCTGAGAAAATACATCTGTTCAATACATTTCACAGAATAGTGACTGATGTATTTTTATTCTCAAAGCAAAGCCGCAAAATAACTAGTGTTTGGTATGACATGAGAATAAATCAATTAAAGTTACACAACCACAGATAAACTGAAAAGGAATTCCAATATCCTTTATCATTGTTGGAGAAAGCCATAACTCACTCTATTGGCTGTTTAGAAAAGATGATAAATCTTTAATATAAGGAGTTTAGAATGAAGGTGTCTAGATATCATCAATATAATTTTTATGTGCTATCCTCCAAGGAATAAAATTTTGCTTAGCAATATTTATACCCTCACAAGTGGATATATTGGATATACATGGATAGATTCATATAGGTTTGCTTGATCAGGTTAGACCTAGGGCTATACAACAACAACAACAACAACAGCAGCAGCAGCAACAGCAATAGATGGATTCCCATGTTTGTATGTGATGTCAACAGTAAAATGACATTGAATTTCCCAATGAAACAACAAAGATCTATGAACGCTTGAGATTTTACATGGATAGTGATAGCAATGGAAGAAATCTTATTGAAATGGTCACCAAGGTTTACTAACCATCTCAAAAGATATTTGAATATTTTGCTATATTAACCCTTTAGTATTCAGATTATTTTGTCAAATGTAATATTTATTTATTCACATTGTTTTGAAATAATCATGCATCATCTTGCAGCTTTGAGATTTTCATGATGTGATTGTTTGTTTTTAGAAGGACATTGCAGGGTAGGTGTGAGAGGTTGCATCTGGCTGGTTTGAACATAAAACAGTAGAATATTTAATCCGGATATGACCAGTTGGAATGCGAAAGGGTTAATGAATGCTAAGTTTTATCCGAGTCAGTATAAATGAAAGCACGCAGCCTGGTGGTTAGGGTGTTGCACTCACAAACGCAAGATTGTGGTTTCGATTTCCAGACTGCATGGTGCATCGTCTCCTTGAGCAAAGCACTTCATCTCATGTAAATGAGTAATTTTGTGACTGATCAGCTTCCTGTTCATAGGGAATTTTGTGATCTCAATCACTTGTACACCATATAAGCTGGGTAACTGGCCAGATGAATCCTAGGATTCAAGACAAGACTAAAACAAATAAATAAATAAATAAATAAACAAAATATAAATATAAAACAAATACATATGTGCAAAAAGAGCTGCAGTGATTCAGTATTTCACACACTGACATTAAAGGAGTACAAAGCTATGTAATTTGCTCCAATAAAATACATAAACATATTACTGAGGCAGCGTTTTACATCCAACACTCTTCCTGTGGCTAACTTCTATTTTTTTCTCTCTTTTATTACTTTACAGACAAGGTTTGTTTACAGGATGTTGTTTTTTTATTAGCTTCAGCTTGAGAGCTGCGGCCATGCTGGGGCACTGCCGTTATCTATATTTTTAAATAAGGGAACTTTTATTTCACATGTTTTTCAAGGTACAAAGCAAGCAGATGATTTATTGACAGAAGGGACAACACAGGTAGTAGATTGTGACTTTCACAGAGCACAAATCTAAATAAACACACAGACACAAACATGTGCACACATAGACACATACATCCATATATACAAACCTGTGTGTGTGTGTGTGAGAGAGAGAGAGAGAGAGAGAGAGAGAGAGAGAGAGAGAGAGAGAGAGAGAGAGACAAATAGGATTCTTTCATTTTTTTCCTGTCTACAATCCATTAAGCTTTCATCAGCCCAGGGCTGACAGAAGATGCTTTCTCAAAGAGTCATGCAGTGGGAGGGATCTCAGAACCGTGTGATTGTCAGCAAATTTCTTAACTCCTCAGCAATCCTGCACCAAAATATGTTATACATATTAAATTATAAATATTAGAAAAGTCTTGAGGGAAATCATTCACAGATGTCATAATATGCTAATTTTTCTTGCCTTTTCATCTATTTATGAACAATATTGTACCTCTGTTTAGTTAGTTTCTCATCCCTACTTCATCACAAGGGGGAAAGTCTATATTTTTCTGACAAGGTTGTAATAAGACTGAAACAAATATAAAGTTGTCTCCCATACTTGCAAAATTTATTAAAATATTATCAGCCATTGAGTTGTCTTTTTTCATCACATAATCATTTTTAATGAGCTTTTTTTATGTGTTCTGCAGTAAATATGTTAACATTAATTTAACTGTGAATATTAAATATACTTTTACACACTGAAATGTTAGTTATCTTGATTTATTGCATTTCAAAAAATTTTAATGTAAAATCTGAAACTAACAAGTTGCTTTTGATATATTAAAAAAATTTAAATACATCTGAAATGTATCTTTTCTTTTCTATCTACTTTCTTTAGTAATAAGAAAACCAGATTAAGATAAGAAAATTTGCTTCCTTCAGATTATTCTAATCTAGGAATCAAATATGAATAACATCAGAATTATGTGTTCAGGGAAATATCTTAAAAAGAAGAATATTTCAAAATTTGGAAGAATCGACTCAATTTGAAAGACCTAAAGGAAACTATACAGAAAACTGGAATATTCCTTTCTACTCTTGGCACAAGGCCTGAAATTTTTGGGGAGGGGGGGCCTGTCAATTAGATCGATCACAGTATGCAACTGATACTTAAGTTATCAACACTAAAAGGATGAAAGCGGAATTTGAACTCAGAACGTAAAGACAGACGAAATACCGCTAAGCATTTCACCCAGCAGGCTAACATTTCTGACAGCTTGCCACCTTTGTAAATAAATATATTCTTTTCTGGCACAAGGCCTGAAATTTTTGGAGAGGGGGCCTTGGCGATTAGATCAATCCCAGTACACAACTGATACTTAATTTATTGACCCAAAACGATGAAAGGCAAAGTCGATCTCGGCAGAATTTGAACTCAGAACGTAGCAGCAGACGAAATACTGCTAAGCATTTCGCCCGGCAGGCTAACATTTCTGCCAGCTCGTCACCTTTAATGATAATAATAATAATCCTTTCTTCTAAAGGCACGAGGCATGAAAGTTGTTGTCGTCATCATCATCATCGTCGTTTAATGTCCGCTTTCCATGCTAGCATGGGTTGGACGATTTGACTGAGGACTGGTAAAACCGGATGGCAACACCAGGCTCCAATCTAATTTGGCAGAGTTTCTACAGCTGGATGCCCTTCCTAACGCCAACCACTCAGAGAGTGTAGTGGGTGCTTTTACGTGTCACCCGCACGAAGGCCAGTCAGGCGGTACTGGCAACGGCCACGCTCGAAATGGTGTCTTTTATGTGCCACCCGCACAAAAGCCAGTCCAGGGGCACTGGCAACGATCTCGCTTGAAAACCCTACGAAGGCCAGTCAGGCGGCACTGGCAACGGTCACGCTCAAAATGGTGCATCTTATGTGCCACCCGCACAGGGGTTAGAAAACTGGAATATTAATTAGTAGTAAAAGAGGCAAGCATTTTGTTGGAAACAACCGCATTTCGTATGTATGAAGGAAGTAGGCAAGAAAGAAAAAGTCAAGAATGTATAGCTAAATGCATAAGTGGGTTATGGAATACCAGGTGTTTTGTTGTATCTTGGGTAGGTTATTATGCCAATAATAAGCACACACACATATGCACGCACACACACACACACACACACACACACACAACACACACACACACACACACACACACACACACTAGATAGGAAGTGAAACCCTTGGGTGTTTATTCTGGCCCTGAGATGACAGAACATAGTATTTTTCAGCAACGCTGTCAACAAGCCATTCAAATGTTTTGTGCAAGATGCATGCTTATATTTAATAAACGGAGGTGCAAGTGTGGCTGCAGAGTTAAGGAACTTGTTTCCTAACCATGTGGTCTTGGGTTCAGTCCCACTGTGGAGTACATCAGGCAGGTGTGGCTGTGTGGTAAGAAATTTGTTTCCCAGCCTCGTGGTTCTGGGTTCAGTCCCACTGTGTAGCATCTTGGGCAAGTGTCCTCTGTTATAGCCTCAGGCTAACCAAGGCCTTGTGAGTGGATTTGGTAGACAAAAGCTGAAAGAAGCCTGTTACACATACATGCATGCATGTGCGTGCACACACACACATACACACACACACATATATTCAAATATTAAATAGAAATAGAAGCTGCACTAGTGTAATAAACATTACCAACCACATATACTTAGCATAAATGTCTTTTGTTTTTGCTGATAGGCTGTGATTTGGCATGGCAGAGAATACTCTCTCAAAAGTCATGGACAAGTGGGATAACTCACCTGTCCATTACTTTCAGGTGTTTTAACACCCAGCATTTTGAGAGAGTATTCTCCACCATGCCAAATCACAGCCTATCAGCAAAAACATGGCACTTTTACATTCAGTATATGAGGTTGATCATCATCATCATCATCATCATCATCATCATCATCATCATCATCATCATCATCATCGTTTAACGTCTGCTTTCCTTGCTGGCATGAGTTGGACGATTTGACTGAGGACTGGCGAACCAGATGGCTGTACCAGGCTCCAATCTGATCTGGCAGAGTTTCTACAGCTGGATGCCCTTCCTATAATGCCAACCATTCCGAGAGGCATGAGGGCCAGTCAGGTGGTACTGGCAACGGTCACGCTCAAATGGTGTTTTTTATGTACCACCTGCACAGGAGGGTGTTTTTTACATCCCACCTGCACAAGAGCCATAGTGGTGATGATGAGGATTTAAGATTAATAAATCTGAAAGTAGAGGTGAGAAAAATCTCTTTTCCAATATTAACCCTTTCCATTTCTCTCTCCCCTCTCTTTCTCGCACTCTCTCTTTTAAATAAAATAGGGTCATGGATGGGTCACTAATCTCCACAGTGTATAGAAGAAACCAGTAGATTACATGTGAGTTGTGCATATAAAGAAGCACTGTGAATAGTTTGTACTGATGATGCAGGTAGTAGTGTACTTTTTCCCCATATTGGTGCCAATTTATTGGGTGGGGACCATGCAGTGTATGGTTGATCCTGATTGAAAGGTGTGGGCCTCCCTGCTAGGGTGAGTAGACTTCCGCTGGTCTACCATCTAGGTGTCCTGAGCTGGCTAGTTAGATGCCGGCCCTGCTTAGTTGAGCTTCATTAGGTGTCGTGTCGCGTTGGTTCCCAACGAGACTGTAGCAGTTACTGGTTCGGTTCATCAATATCATACAACACCAGGGGGATCCTTGGTTGTTTGAGTGGGTCGTTCTCAGGTTTTCTTGTTTTAGTCTTGTTTGGGAGGTTCTCTGGCATGTCGGGCAGTTCCTGCTTAGGGAACCAGTAGATGCGATCATGCCCTGTTGGCAATGCCTGGTATTTTAAGACCCGTTGTTGGTGGTGAGTGGAGGCTTGGTGCATTATGACCAGCTGTCTTTTCAGCAGGCTCTACCATTTAAGCTAAGCCACTTGACCGCCAATCTTTTCTGCAATTTAAGAAGTTATAGATTCATCCAAAAACGCAAATTTTTCTGCTTTTAAAAGAAAAGGATTTTATCTTTTATATATATACTTTTCAGTATCTATGCATTGACTAAAATTTATCTTTCTACTTGCTATATATATATATATATATATATATAT
>NC_068981.1:134115034-134122602 GCF_001194135.2 Octopus bimaculoides
ATCTCTCTGAGAGATTTAGAAATATTATATTTCTAATTATATATATATATATATATATGTATGTATATATATATATATATATATTTGGGAGAATATACAAAAAATAACAACAGACGAGGACAGGTGGTGTAAATAACAAAAGTATATATTAGTATGACGCTCGGGAATACGGAAAGTCTTTGACGTTTCGAGCTACGCTCTTCAACAGAAAGAATACGGAGACAAGGAGAAAAACACGGAGAAAAAAAATTGAATAGTGTTCAGTCAACGGTCAATCATAATAATGGCCGATCATAACAATGACTGACCGGAAGTTAGAAATTCTTATTTCAGGAGAGCTAAGAAAGGGGGAGATAACATTTTAGTCAATGCATAGATACTGAAAAGTATATATATAAAAGATATACATATATATAACAGGCTTCTTTCAGTTTCCATCTACCAAATCTACTCACAAGGCTTTGGTCAGCTTGAGGCTATAACAGAGGACACTTGCCCAAGGTGTCATAGTGGGACTGAACTTGGAACCATGTGGTTGTTAAGCAAACATCTTACCATGCAGCCATGCCTGCACCTAGCCATGTTCATGATTTATCGAAAGCACTTTTTTCCTTGCTAATTTTAGGGTATCTGATATCATCTGTAACATCTTATGAAGTAGGCAATGGATTAAGTCAAGGAAAGCTCAGTTAAATAATAAGAGATGTAAAGAGAATAAATCTACCTCTACATAATGAACTATTGTGATACAGAGTGATATTCAAGGTGAGACTGGGAGAGACAGGAAAACCTGATCTGATTACCTATGTCAGCATAAAAATACAGGTATTTAACTAGTAATGATGATGAATGAGGATAAAAATCAAATTTCATTGTTTTAATCTATTAGATCTTAATTTAGTCTTGACAACATTTAACATTCTAAATGCTGTCGCTTAGTTATTTGATGTCAATCTCTATATCTAGATCTTACCAGATGGCTGTCGATCAGTTCTACTAAAATAATTTAGCTCTAAATGATGTTTCTTTTCCAGTTAAATTTACTGCGGAGTTTGTTCTTACTTCTAGAAAGAATAAGATTGATGCTTTCAGTTATAAAGATGGAGATTTTAAATAATCATGATATTATGATATATGTCTACCAATTTGAAAATAGCATATAATATATGTAAATCTGAACATATAAAATAAATATATTCCTCAAGGGAATTCTGAAATATAGTATTTGTTGAATATCTAAAATATTGCTTTGAATATCTGAAACATTGCTTTTAGAATAAATCCTGAGAGAGATTTAATGGTCACAAAATAAGATAATAATTGCATCTAATGATAAAGTTTTCAATCTACATGGGAAAAAGAATGGAGAAAATATTTCTTTTAATGTTTAGTGTCATTTTGATTATTATTTAATAAAAGACTTTTGAAAAAATTTGCATCGTAGCTGAAAAATTTACAACATGGCTGTATGGATAAGAAGTTTGTTTCATCCATATGGTTCTGTAGTCTATCCCTCTACACATCATTTTCAACAAATGCCTTCTGTTAAAGCTTCAGTTTGACCAACACTTTGTTAGTGGAAGTTGTTTGATGGAAACTCAGACAATTTCTAATATAGGCTCAAGGCCCCAAATTTGGAGTAGTTGATTAGAAAGACTCCAGTACTCAACAAGTACTTATTCTATCAATTCTCAACCCCAGAATGATGAAAAGCAAAGTTAACTTAAATAGAATTTGAACTAAATGCACCAGTAGTTATTTTTCAAGGTATTTGATGTCGAAAAACACCATCATCACTGGGGTATTCTTTCAAGTTTGATATGCTGTCTTAATATTCTTTCTACTATAGGCAAAAGGCCTGGATTTTATTGGGAGGGGGACAGTCGATCACATCGACCCCAGTATTCAACTGGTACTTGATTTATTGACCCTGAAGGGATGAAAGGCAAAGTCGACCTTGGCGGAATTTGAACTCAGACCATAGTGGCAGACAAAATACTGCTAAGAATTTTGCTTGGCATGCTAACAATTCTGCCAACTTGCCACCTTGATGCTGCCTTAATATTAATTTCACTAGCAATCTATCTTTTATTCTGAACCTGGCTGTTTTTGTGTCATTATATCTTCTCCAAAAAGGAAGCAAGCTGGCAGAAACAATGGCATGCCGGGCGATGTGCTTAGTGGTATTTCGTCTGTCTTTACATTCTGAGTTCAAATTCTGCTGAGATCAACTTTGCCTTTCATCCTTTTGGGGGTCGATAAATTAAGTACCAGTTGTGTACTGAGGTTGATCTAATCGACTGGCCTCCTCCCAAAAAAATTTGGGCCTTGTGCCTAGAGTAGAAAAGATTATATCTTCTCCAAAGAGTCTATGGCACCACATAAATGCAATCTTGTCCAATTGTTTGCTTGATTTTTGAAGAACAGTGAATCTTAGTTCATCTTCATCCCAAACATTTTCTTTATTTTCCTGAGGATGGACTTTTCAGTCATTTTGAAGAAATTGTCATGCCTTAACTGTTTTCATTATTTTCATGTGACTTATTTTTCTGTGTTTTTTCTCATTTTCTGTTGTATTTCCATCAATAATTATTTCTTCCTCATCGCACAATAAAGGTGTGGTACTACAGGTAGATACTGTTAGAAGGTGAGGTATTTGCCCATCTATTTGTGATACTAGGCCTAAAGATTTTTCCCTCGTAATCCCCAGAGTTTTGGTTGGTTCGTGTTCTTCTTGTTGTTATAGATTTTCATTAGTTTTGTTTTCCTTGTTTTTGTATGATCTTTAAGAACTCAATTGTAAGGTTTGTTTTACTCTTAGAAAGCCTACCTTTCTACCCTTTATCATCAATCTCATACTTTTTATCTATGTAGTATCTACTAGGCACACTTGTGGTATTGTTCTGTGACCTTCAGGTGGTCATTAGGACTTGGACCTCTATTCTAATTCTCCCTGACCACAGGTCACTTTTACTTATATAGGATTTCCCCATAAAAATTGACCATATTATTGAAGCATGAAGATTAGATATGATTATAGAGGATAAAAGAAAACAAACAGTGTAAAATAAAAGACTTTGCAATATTATATGATAATAAATAGAATGGATATGAAAGAGATTTTAAAATTGAGAAATACCAAAATCTAAAAGAGATGAAGAGCAGCAATTCTGCCAGCTCGTTTCCTTAATAATAATGATACAACATATGAAGCGAATCCATACACACACACAAGAAATTTCATGGATGGCCACAACAATGTCAACAACACAATTAACAATGACAGTAGCAGTGACACTGATGGCAATAACAACAACAACAACAACTTCCACGATGGCAGCACTGTGGGCGAACACAGAGGAATACAGAAACTGTACCATATTTTCAGGTCTTAGGACAACAGCAGCACAATGGGATGAGAGGATGGGGCTGAGGGGAAGGCCACACTGCTGCTAAAAACTATGACACACACACAAGCACACACACACACACACACACACACACACACACACACACACACACACTCACACACCCCCATGCACACAGACAAACAAGGACACAAATGCATGCACACATAAGGATGCACATCTTAGAACAACAGAATGGAGTAAGTGGAGCAAGAACACACACAAAAACGAAAAGTGTTGCTGAAGAGGTCACAGATGTGTGATGAAAGATTTCCGGACAATGGACATGAGTTGAAATAATAAAATAAAAACAGTAATAAACGAGTGAAGAAAAAATATATAGTGCGTGTGTTTATTTGGCAAAAAAAAAAAAAAATTGACCATCCTGAAATACAACAATGATAATTGTAATAATAATGATGATTTCATTTATTTGCCACAAGGATGAAAGATGAGGAGGACATTACAAAGACAGACTTAAAGTGTGGTGGGGTTTACATATAATGAAATGATAAAAAAAAAATGTAAATGAAAGAAAGTAAGATGGACGTGGGCAATGTCAGTGCCTGCTGGTGGTACATAAAAAGCACTGGGCCTCGTGGAGGTAGTGACAAGGCCAACAATTTCAGGGAAAGGGTTAAATTGATTACATCAACCCCAATTCTTGACTGGTACTTACTTTATCGACCTCGAAAGGATGTAAGGCAAAGTCGACCTCGGCAGTATTTGAACTCAGAACACGAAGACGGGCGAAATGTCAATAAGCATTCTGCCTGGTGTAATGATGACGATGATGATGATGACAAAGGCATGTGGCCACATATTTTTGTTGGGGAGGGTATAGACGATTAAATTTACCTCAGTACAAGGGCACTTATTTGTTTTAATAACTCTAGAAGGATGGAAAAACAAAATCGGCCTCAACAGAATTTGAACTCAAAATATAATGTGCTGCAAGGCATTTTATCTTTGAAACTCTAATGATTTTCCCAGTTCATCCACTCTAAACAGTAATAACAACAGCAGCAGCAATGAGAACAACAACAACAACAATAACAACAACAGCAACATCGAAATCAACAGGTGGCAGTTTTGCTAATGATTTGCAATATTCATTATTGATTGCTTTGTTGCTGTTGCTGTTGAATTTGTTTTGCTTTTATTTGCTGTAAATCAGTGAGCAGTAGCAGTCAGTAACTGTCTGTATTTACTGGCTGACTTAATTAACCGTGAAGACAAGACAAGGGAAGTGCTAACGGTTATAAAAGAGGAATATGGTGACGGTAATAGTGGAGACAGATAGGAAGATAGTAGAGGAGGAGGAGGAGATAGAAATATTGAAAGACGTACGTCGGTGGTGGTGGTGGTGGTGGTGGCGAGGACGGATAAACAGATATAGGGGCGGCAGGGTGAAGCAGGATAAGATAGAGGTGTGAAAGTGTTGTTGGTGAGGCAGGAAACTGCCAATGTAATTAATAAACAATGCTGTAATCAGTTATTATTAAAACCACACTAAACTAACTACACGGGCTGTAATTGCCCAAACACTTCTACGAGCTAACGAAAGAGCATCTTTTATGGTCGTTTCATTTGTTAGAAATAGCAGCTAAATTCCCACTAATCTCAGTCCATCGTTTTAAAAAAATAAACAAAGGACAGAAATAGTAAGCTACTTTAGTTGTGGATGTTCAAGTTGAAAATACAAGATGTGAGTGGCTGGAATGTCTTTGATCATAGGGTCCGTTTCTATCAGATCTGACCTGAGGTTAAACCAGTGACGTTGCAGCTCATTTATTAACGTGCAAGTGGCTGAGCACTCCACAGACACGTGTACCCTTAACGTAGTCCTCTGGGAGATTCAACGTGACACAGAGTGTGACAAGGTTGACCCTCTTGAAATACAGGTACAACAGAAACAGGAAGAAAGAGTGAGAGAAAGTTGTGGTGAAAGAGTACAGCAGGGTTCACCACCACCCACTGCCAGAGCCTCGTGGAGCTTCAGGTGTTTTCACTCAATAAACACTCACAAGGCCTGGTCTGGGAATCAAAACCGCGATCCTACGACCATGAGTTTGCTGCCCTAACCACTGGGCCATTGCGCCTCCACTATATATATATATATATATATATATATATATATATATATAGAGAGAGAGAGAGAGAGAGAGAGAGAGAGAGTGAGAGAGTGAGAGAGAGACTTCTATGTGTGTGAGAGATTTATTAGTACAAAAAGGATGGTTATTATAGACCTGTATTGTAGAGAATCTATTGTATGTAGCTAGGATTACAAACTCATTCCTAAAATTTTCATGAAAGCCACCCTGTTTGACTCACTGTATTCATTGGTAGGTTGAATGGACTAATGGATTCCAAGTCATTGTTAAGTATTGTTGGCGACATAAGGCTGTGTGCACATTCTTTAGGAAAGGCAATGCAAATCTGGTTACTACAAATTCCACTCAAACACACACACACACACACACACACACACATACACACAAACACACACACACGCAAACATACATGCATACAAACATACATACATAGTCTTATAATATGTGGGTGTATTGATCATATATATATATATATATATATATATATATATATAGAGAGAGAGAGAGAGAGAGAGAGAAGGAGAGAGAGAGTGAGAGAGAGAGACAGATAGATAGACAGACAGACAGATAGATAGATAGATATGTGTACATACATACATAGATGTGCATAAACATGCACAAACACAAACTATATATATATATATATATACATACATATCATCACCATCATCATTGTTGTCACTGTCATCTTAATGTTAATTTTTCCATGCTTGCATGGACCACTCAAAACTTGCTGAGGCAGATTTTCTATGGCCAGATGCCCTTTCTATTGTCAACCCTCACTTGTTTGCAAGCCCCTTGGCCAGACATGTATTTTTTAAAGACGAATGGAAACAACATTGCTTGTATGATGAGAATGGTTGTTCACAACCATCACGTGATTTCAGAAAGAAGGTACACACACACGTACACACACACACACGTGCACACACACACACACACACACACAAACATATACACAGACACACATCATTGTCATCATACAACAGTTCAACAGTTTCATCTCTTTTGTTAACACCTTTCATCCCACTTTGGAATTTACTTCCATTGTATCTGATAACTCTGTTAGTTTCTTCAATAGCTCCATCACCATCAACAATATCCATCTGTCCACCTCTGTCCATTAGAAGTCTATTGACTCCTATTCCTATCTCCACTACTCTTCTTCTCACTCCAAACACACTAAATTTGCTGTCATACCATCTTCTCAATTTCTTTGTCTTTACCAACTCTGCAGCACTGAATCAAATTTCGAATCCCAGGGTGAGAAAATATGACAATTCTTCCTGAATTGAGGATACTCTTGATCTTTTGGATTCCCTGCAATTCACCAGACCCAGGCCATCAACTGTGCCATCATTCTCCTGTCCTCTTTATGCATACCTACAGACCATATTCTGCTCTCGTTCACCTTTCATTCATCCCTCCTTCCATTGAGAAACAAACTTATCCCAACTTCCAAATTCTGTTTCCTTCCCACATCCACTTTAATCTTTCCCACATCACTTGTCCTCACCCACAAAGAAGCTAAGAACATCAGAAACTTCTGTGTAAGAAGCTCTGTATCCCCAACCCCACACAACCAGGCACTTTTAAATGCACTTGTCAATGATGCAATACAATGGTTCCCAACCTGAAAAGTCCACAAAGGTAGTACTGGGGTCCGTGAACTAAATTGAAAATTTCATATACACACTTCATGCCTGGCTGTACAGCCTTTTTGTTTGTTTATTTCACCGTTTCGTTTTCCTGTCTTGTTTTCCGTCCGCCACTACCCTCCACGAAAACAATTTAATTTGTGTTCGTGGGAAGAACCATTTTAACGATGCGTACTGCCTTAATTCTTCGAAACGCCGGAGTTTTAATGGTGGCAGCTGATGAAGGGGATGTTTCTATGTGGCCTGCTTGTTTGTTGCACCTTGTTTACCATTTTTGTCCTTGTTCTTTTGCCACGTCATGTACCCAGTTATGTATCTATATGTACATGTGGATGAACGTATATACATACATGTACATATATATGCATATACTCATATATTGTTTATAT
>NC_068981.1:134122659-134125364 GCF_001194135.2 Octopus bimaculoides
AGTCCTATTTCTGCCATGAAACGTGCATAGTCTATGTACTAGCACTGACTTTTTACATTTATACTTCCATACTGTATATTATCGTATTAATGTTTACTGTCCAATTTATAAATTTGACTTTTAAATCTTTTAAATTAATATTTCTATGATTTATTTATATGATTTATATGATTTATTTATGTAATATGTTATTTAATTTAAATTTTCAGATTAAAATCTTAGATATATTAAGATGGTATATGCCTCACAGCATGGATTTGGACTGGTTCTGAGTTGACTGAGTTGTAGAGTGGTGGTCCGTCTCTAAATTAGTTATATATATATATGTATATATATATACACACATAAGAGTAAGCATATTAAAAGGGGTCTGTAGAAAAATTCATTTAAATAAAAGGGTTGGGAACCAGTGTGAAAAGGTTGGGAACCACTGATGTAATACCTACCCTTACATTAACAACACTACTAGCCTATGTCATAGTAGCAAATTATTCAGAATTTCTGTTGCACATCTTCCAGCCTTATATATTGTATTATATGCAAACTTTGCAGTGCTCTTTATGTTGGAGAAACAGGCTGACACCTTGCTGATCATATTTCGGAGCACATTCAATGTATACTACTACATAAGTCTGGTCAACCTGTTGCCACCTATTCAACACAACAGGTATGTGACTTCTTTGTACACCATGGGTCCTGTACTCAAGGAAATGGTGGAATTTGAACTCCAACTGTAAAGGGTCAGAAGAAATACCACGTAGTAATTTTTCCAGCATTCTAACAAGTATGCCAGCTCACTGCCTTAATAATAAAAATAAAAACTACAAATATTACAGATAGCAAAAGTGAATGGGGAAAGGAAGTGAGAATGAGAAGGAAGACAAAAGGAATTAAATTTGAAAGCAACAATAGACTCACGAGTTTGAAATTCATAAAGAGCAAGGTCACAAAAAGACAACTGATTAAATCCTAAAAGAATAATGTTACATATCAAATTGTCATGTTAAAGACATTAACTACTCCCATTCTGAAAGAAGAATGTAATTGAGAAAAGAAAAGAAATAAATGAACAAAACTCCTAAGGCTCATAAAATCTAATCAGTAACTAATTTTCAACAGATACAGTGGAATTGTGTCAAAGGAAAAGTTATGGGTGTTGATAAAACATTTTGACACTTTACAGTACTATTGATATATAAAGGCAACAAGCTGGCAGAATCGTTACCATGCCGGAAAAAATACTTAGTGGCATTTCCTCTGACTTTATGTTCTGAGTTCAAATCCCACCAGGGTTACTTTGTTTTTCATCCTTTGAGGATCAATAAAATGAGTACACGTTGAATGCTGGAGCCAATGTAATTGATTTACTCCCTCTTGTGAAATTGCTGACCTTGTGCCAAAAATTGAACTATAAATGAAAGTGAAAGTAACAGTTTTCTTTTGCTTTTTTAACCTTTTGTTGTTTCTTAAGTGGCTGAAATGTAATTGTTTCATTTTCAATATATGATCTCAGATCAAGACCCTTACCACTTAAATCCAACACTCAAATATGTATTTATATATATTTATGTATTTGTGTGTGAGTGAATGTGTGTGCATATGTATGTGTTTAAAAGTTGTTCTTTTTGGGGTTTTTTAACATGTTTCCATCAGTAGACTATGGTCATGCTGGGGCACAGCCTTGAAGAATTTTTAGTTGAATGAATTGACCCCAGTACTTACATTTTTTAAGCCTGGTATTTATTCTATCCGTCACTTTTACCAAACCGCTACATTATAGGGACACAAAAAGGCAGTGAGCTGGCAGAAACATTAGCATGCCGGGTGAAATGCTTAGCAGTATTTTGTCTGTCTTTATGTTCTGAGTTCAAATTCTGCCAAGGTCGACTTTGCCTTTGAAAAAAATAACTGTTAAAATTGAACTACACTCTTCAAAACTTGCACTAAGAATAAGTACAAGATAAAATTACTAGCTGCTTTTATAGCAAGTTGATGTAAGTAGTTTATCCTGTTCCCCTCTGATTTTAGTTCATGCAACTGAAAAAACAGCATTATTCATGGGATGATCCAGTATGCATGTATGAGCACGTCTGTGTATGCTTGAGTGTGAGGTCACTACATAATAGTTGTGAATGATTGTTACTGTCTCACAGTTAGTGTCATTCATTTCCAATGTCTGCAAAAACATATCTGATCATGAAGAAACATTACTTTGCCTTGAAACAGATGTAGAAAATCGACCTCATTAAACTCTATCCAACCTATGTAAGCAGGGACAAGTTAGAGTTAAAACAATGATGATAATGATAATGATGACAATATAAGATATTTAGAAGCACAAATCTGAGCCAGAATGAGAACAGGCACTTCTATGGAACGCAATTTACTAGGTGGCCACATTGACCATTAACTCTATAGACTGCATGCTGTCTCCTCTCAAGTAAAGCTATATAAATGTTTTATAGTAGAAACTAGAAGTGGAGAACAATTTTATATCTGAAAGCCACATTGAATTAAATGCAATTTAATAAGCTTGCATTAAAGAAAATTTTATTAAATATACAGAGAAATGTAATTACATTTATTGTGAAAATTTAATTATAAATATATTTATAAATATTAACTGAAGAAATAAAAAATGTAAGCAGACTTTTTAATACACACACACACATGTATGTATACACACACACACACACACACACACA
>NC_068981.1:134125535-134128329 GCF_001194135.2 Octopus bimaculoides
TTTATTGAATTATTTTGTAAGAAATTGTTTATTTACTTTAGATTTTGTTAGTACTAACATAAAAGATATAAGTTGTGTGTGTGTGTGTGTGTGTGTGTGTGTGTGTATGTGTGTGTGTATGTATGTGTGTGTGTGTGTGTGTGTGTGTAAGTGTGCAGCTGTAGTTGTTTTATATCTTATTTGATATTCTGTTCTATATTATTGTGGTGGTGGTTGTGGCATATTGTTACACCATTCATTCTTTTTCTAGTAAAAGTGTACGTTGAATCAGAATTTGATTCCAGTACACATACAGCCTCTGTAAATTGTTGTAATACCAGGTCTTTGTATGTGTGAAAAGCATTTGTATTTCAGTATTGTTTACTGATCCATTGTACTTCTGTACAGAATGTTGATAAAATACAGTTATCTGTTTCTTTTTCATTGTATTCACATCAGTATCTCCGGTGCTTTCACCTAAACTGCAAGATGTTTCTCCTATATGGTTGTAATGATGTTTATACCTACATTGCCCTTTCAACCATCTCAATTAGTTTACATTCCTAGATCTGCAGTTTATCTGTGGGTTGGATGGGAATAATCAGCAGTTGTTGTCAGTGCATGGTTTTTTTCTTAAATGAATATGATTTACATAATAGTGACTTGATGGATCTGTTTATATTTTCTACTTCATTGAATTTAAAATTGTTTCATATAGTACTTTCTTAAATTTGTGTATGATCTCACTTTTGGGTGCAGCCATAATGGACATAATATCTTGGGATTTGTTATTGTCATTGCACAAGCTTTCTTTGATTGTTTTTTTTCCTTTTTCTTTCAAATACATCCTAGAATTTGTTCCAGTACATTGAGTATACTCCATTTGTATCACCAACCCTGCAAAAAAAGGGTGATGAAATGCAAGATTGCCTTTGGAGGGATTTGAATATAGACATAAGGTACAAGTATGCCTGTAGAGTTAAAAAGTTCCCTCCATAACTATAAGGTTTTGAGTTCAATTGCATTAATTCAACCAAAGATAGATGAGTGTAAAAGAATCTCACTTGATGTGAGTGTGAGTAGATATGCTTGTGTTTGTGTATGTGTATGTTTTTTCTGTGTGTATGCATGTTTGTTCATGTCTCTCTGTCTTGACATCATGCACTAATGGTAAACAAACATCATCACTGTACAGTGTCATTCAAACATGTCTGGCTATTGTACTGTTCATATTTGAATGATTACAGGAAATATGTCACTTGAAAACAGCTGAAGTTTGGTGGCAAGAAGAGCATCCAGCCATAGAAAATCTGCTTCAATAAATTTTGTCTACCTCATGCAAGCATAGAAAAGTGGATGTTAAAACCACAATGATGACAACAATGATTGATGATGACATAAACAGCTGCAATGAATATCACAAGGCATTTAGTCCAATGCTCTAATGCTGCTATTAATTTACCACATTTAAAAAATATTTATATGACTTTCATAAGCACAAATGGAAAACAAAAAGAGAACAGAGACACTGGCAGGACTCAAACTGTATAGCTATCACATTAGATGTGACCCTGCTACTGATAACCACCCTCCTCCCACATGCACACACTCACATATTGTAGCAGGAAGACCTGTGGTGTTGACATGTATTCATCAACTTTTGCCCATACTCACACATGATGTGTGCACATTCAAAATAATATGTTGCTGCAATGCATACTATAAAACAATGCTTTTTTTTTCTTTTATGATAACCATAAATGCACACACACACACACACACGCGCACGCTAATCAATTTGGTTATAAAGGCCATCTATATCCTATCATTTGGTGTGTGTTGTGTAAGTCTATATTATCTATAGTTACAAGGAGTGCTCCTCTTACAGTAATTTTACATTGTAAAGATGAATATATTTGCATAAATATTGCTTTATTATTAGGTTTCTCATCTTACACCTGAAACAAAACAAACTGACTAAGAAAGAAAAGCAAATAGGTGTTCTTACGGAAGACTACAAACATATTAGATTTAATTAGATTTGGGGAAATATCTACAATGTTCGCACCAGTCAGTATTAATATTCTATTTATAGTTGCTCTTACATGCAGTCAGAGGATCAAAATCATTTCATTGGCTTCATACAGGGGAGGGTCACATTTGTGCTACATAAAAAAAAATCATATTTCAGACAGGCTTCTTACAAAATAATAGTTAACAGGAAACAACTACAAGGGAAAGCAGCTGATTCATGATCAGCTTCAAAACTGTGAAACCTCCTTGCAGTTCAATGGAAAACAAGTGGATTGATATCTCCCAATGATCTGTGGATAGAATTTAGAGGTATCATAGCCAGTGATTATAAGCATCAATTATAAGCAACATAATCCCAAAGATGTCATTCATTTCAGTGATCCTGTCTTTGTCATGGCTCTCATTGTAATTGAGGACAATTTCTGGCAATGGGTGGAGGAAAATAGCATAAATATGATTTCTAATGCAGCAGTCCTGGTTGGGATGAATGTTACTGTTATTTAGCCCCAGGAAACATTGTCTCCAGTTGGCTATACGACACACTATCTGTGTCCTTATATTTTCGAACAAGGGAGTTTAGCATCCCCACTCAGCACAAAGCAATATCTGCATACCTTGGTTTCTGGATTATTTCTCTTCATCCGCACAAAATAACTGCTTGGCTAGAGATGGCATTGGTAAATTCCTGATCAAAAATATACAATTTTCAAAGTGATACACAGTCAATGATCTAATACTCTCTCTTTTACTCTTTTACTTGTTTCAGTCATTTGACTGCGGC
>NC_068981.1:134128339-134140839 GCF_001194135.2 Octopus bimaculoides
GTATATATATATATTTCATATGATGGAACTGGAAGCGTACCAGATTTGCTGGAGTAAGAAGTCAAATGACTTCGGAAGCCATAGTTAGATCATTTTACGAACAAGCCCTGTGAAAATCGGGCAAGGAATAAAAATTAAGCTGCTACCTTTGCGAAGGTGACAAAGGAAATAGCAGATAGCTCTGAATTGTGTATATTTATTTATAAATTATTCATGTAATTCGTCCACTTATGTGCCTCGGGCCATCGAACGAACACACGAGCACGGCGAGGGGAATAAGTTTAAATTTGATTTCTTTCGAGGTAAGCATAACAGAAGAAGGGATAAGATTGCTTATTCAGAACCCGAAGCCGGTATTAAGCTATCTTCTATTTCCTCTACTACCCTTACAAAATTAGGAGCCTAATTTTTAATCCTTGCTCGATTTTCACCATACTTGTTCGTAAAGTGAGAACCTTTGGCTTCCGAAGTCATTTGACTTTTATCTCTAGCAAAGTCGGTACTCTTCCAGTACCATTATATTTTTTAAATTTGCCTACATGCTCTGAATAGCCACTAATATTATTAATTTTATTATTAATAATTTTCTTGCATATTCTTTTATTCTTTTATTTGTTTCAGTCATTTGACTGGGGCCATGCTGCTGTACCGACTTTAGTCTAGCAAATCGACCCCAGGACTTATTTTTGTAAGCCTAGTACTTTTTCTATCTGTCTCTTTGCCGAACCGCTAGGTTACGGGCACGTAAACACACCAGCATCTGTCGTCAAGCGATGGTGGGGAGGTAAACACAGACACAGACACAGAAATACACACACACACGCACACACATATATACGACAGGGTCCTTTCCGTTTCCGTCTAAAAAATCCACTCACGAGGCTTTAGTTGGCCCGAGGCTATAGTAGAAGACACTTGCCCAAGGTGCCATGCAGTGGGACTGAACCCAGAACCATGTGATTAGTAAGCAAGCTACTTACCACTTACCACACAGCCACTCCTGCGCCTATAAATAGAAAAATTATTATTTCTAAATTTCTCAGTGAGAGACATTCAGAAATAGTACTCTAAAGTAAAGATTATTTGCCAACATAATGTGGCAGTTCTGGTTGGGATGTTAAACTCCCTTGTTTGAAAGTATAAGGACACAGATAGAGTGTCGTACAGCCAGTTGGAGATGAGGTTTCCTGGGGCTAAATAACAGTAATATTCATCCCAACCTGGACTACCGCATTATGTTGGCAAATAATCTTTACTTTAGAGTACTGTTACTGAATGTCTCTTGTTGAGAGATTTAGAAATAATAATTTTTCTATTAATAAAAGAATAGAACTGAAATGCTAAAACAGTGTGCAAATTATAATTTGTGACAAGTTTTCTATGTCCCAAAAAGTATTGTTTAAGGTTTTGGACCAAACTGGTACAGATATGAAGGACACATTTTCCTTTCAGAAGATTAACAATAGTCTTAGTAAGAAACTTTTGTCTGACACTTAGGATAGTCCCAAAGAGGACAAGAGCAGATTGAATCAGAGCTACTTCAAATTGAAGCTTTTATGAAGGCATGTTAAAAAACTCAAGTATGAGAGTTTATGTTAATATACAGAAATTCTCAGCTTAATTTGCTACAACACTTTCAGAACTTGAAAATGAGTTTGTTGTCCCTGATCAAAACAGGGACATATCTTTGGTTGTCATTAGTGAATTGACATTGTCAGTTGATGAACTAAAAACAAGCATTTCACATCATTCAACAGAATTACTATAATCACAAATAACTATGAGCAACAACAATGATTGCCACACCCCAAAAAGGCTAATAGGAATAAGATCATCTACAAATAAATTATTCAATAGTTGCAAGAAGATGAATTTGTTTGCAAGTCTCTTGAGGCTGTCTTAAATCCCAGAGAAACTCTAAACTACCCCACTGAGCTGCAGTTACCAGATGTGCCACATTATAGGCTTTTGTTGAAGAAAGGATTCTCAATTCTCCTTAGGAACTTGGGTGCTCCGAGTATGTGCATTGGCCCAAGGGTGGTAATCAAAAAACTAATGATACAGCTGAATAGCAACAATACCATCAGGATGTAATGCTGTGTGTTGTATTTATCCCAGGAGTAACAATCATCACTACCTCATTTGAATTTCGAAGACTGCAATTCACACTCAGTATGTGTTTTTCTATATTCATTAGAATTATAGAGGCAATACATACATACATACATACATACACACATACATACATGCATGCATGCATGCATGCATGTATGCATACATACATACATACATACATACATACATACATACATCTTTACTTTAGAGTACTATTACTGAATGTCTCTCATTGAGAAATTTAGAAATAATAATTTTTCTATTTATTAGATCAGTGACTGTGTATCACTTTGAAAATTATATATTTTCGATCAGGAATTTAGCAGTGCCATCTCTAGCCAAGCAGTTATTCTGTGCTGATGAAGAGAAATAATCCAGAAACCAAGGTATACAGATATTGCTTTGTGCTGAGTGGGGATGCTAAACTCCCTTGTTCGAAAATATAAGGAGACAGATAGTGTGTCATATTGCCAACTGGAGACAATGTTTCCTGGGGCTAAATAACAGTAACATTCATCCCAACCACGACTGCTGCATACATACACACATGCATACATACATACATACATACATACATACATACATACAAACATATATACATGTATGCATATGTGTTTGTGCATTTATACATGTATATGTGTATATGCCTGTTTATGGATGCATATGGAGATCTGATAATATAACTAAAGTTAAAGAATAAAGAATAAGACCAAACACAAAAAAAAAAAAAATTCAACAATTTATTCAAAAATGATGAATCTACATTATAACAAAGGGAAATATCTACACTAAAGATGAACAACCATGGATAAAACCAAAACCAATGAAACGAACTTTTCAAAAATGAAGAACCAACATTATATCTCAAAACAAGTATGTGCACCAAAAGCATAACACAGGATGAAGCTACAACAATTTAAGCAAAAAAAAGTAACAAAAATTCTAATAAAAGAAAATAGCCATAAAATATGATAAAAATAGAATATAAATAAAAATCAACATAAAAAAATGCGAGAAAAGATGAAGAAATTATGAACTGAGAGTGTAACAAAACAAGATATCATGAAATATGAAGACCATTTCTGCAGAATATGATGAAAAATGTAGAAAATCAAAGATGAACATCTAAGAATGTCGTTAATCATAAAACAAAAAAAAAACTAAGACTGTAACCAATAATGAAGAACTAAAAACTGCAGAGGAAGATGAAGAATTAAGAAGATAATCAAAGATGTTGAACTAAGGATATAATCAATGTTGAAAAACTATGTAACCAAAGATTAATAAATAAGAATATTGTTACAGATTAAGGAATAACAATGTAAACAAAGATTAAGAAGAAAAGTTAGAACCAAAAATACAACATAAAGAACCTAGAATATAACTAAAGAGAGAAAAAAAAAAAAGACAGTATACACTCAAAGATGAAGAATAATGCACCCAAAGATAAGGAACCAACATTTTATAAGAAAGGAAATTAAAATCAAAGTACAAAATGCAAGAAGGAAACCAAAGAACAGAGTCTACAAATGGAACTAAAAAAGCAGCAGACACAAAAAAGATGATGAAATATGAAGACAACAAAACATGTCCAAAGATGAAGGCAACCACAGAAGATAACCAAAGAAGAATGCCTTTTAAAGATTAAAAAAATATTCAGAAATAAACAATGGTAACAACTATGGCAAAATAATGTTACAAATGAAGTTCCAAGATTATAACCAAGGAATGCAATGACTATAACTAGACATGATGAATTATGAATATAACCAAAATGTGATGGACCCATAATTTTCAACAAGGTCAAAGATCCAAGAGTACAAACAAGGACAAACACCTTATAATACAATAATTTAATCATTGATAAAGAACTATGAATATAAGGGAAAATAAAGGGCTAACAATAAAGCCAAATATAACAAGAGCATTCAGAGAGTGCAAACCTCCGCCAAGGCAACACCAATGTCCTCTCAATGATTAACCAGAGATGATTTTTAAAATGAGAATATCTGAAATAAACTTGACTGCTCTCACAAACAAGAATACTAAAAATAAACCTAACTGCTCTCAAAAATTAAGTAAAAAAAAAAACAGAAAAATAATCTGGAATCGTTGTCTGGTACCAGATCAATCCCAACATCTAATTAGTTTGTGCTAGTCACAAGGCCAAACATCCCCGAAAGTTTCATCTGAATCCATTCAGTGGTTCTTGAGATACTTATCCACAGACAAACAAACAAACACAACTGAAAACAATACCTCCACCTTCACTAAGGCAGAGGTAATTAACAAAACAAAACAAAAATAAATGAAGAATCATCGTTATAATAAAAAATTAAGAAGTGAGTATATGAGTATATTACTAAAGATGAAGAAGAAAGATAAAAGATTTTAACTGAAGACAAGAAACTTAAGATCAAAACAAAAGAAGATAACTTTAAAGTAAGATCTGGCACGGTTGTGCAGCTAAGGAACTTGCTTTGCAACCATGTGGTTTGGGGTTCAGTCCCTATGTGTGGCACCTTGAGCAAACATCTTCTGTTATAGCCCCTTGTCAATCAATTCTTTGTGAGTGAATTTGGTGGATGGAAACTATGTAGAATCCTGTCGTGTGTGTGTATGTGTGTGTGTGTGTGTGTGTGTGTGTATGTGCGTTTTTGTGTGTGTGTGTATGTGCGTTTTTGTGTGTGTGTGTGTGTTTGTCTTGGTGTCTGTGATTGTTCTGCCCTGTGCTTGACAACCAGTGTGGGTTTGCTTACATTCCAGTAACTTAGCAGTTCAGCAAAATAGACTGCTAGAACAAGTACTAGACTCGTAAAATAAGTATTGGGGGTAATGTGTTTCACTAAAACCCTTCAAGGCGATGCCCCAGCATGGCTGCAGTCCAATGACTGAAACAAAATAAAATATAGAAGTAGAAGAAACAAAAAGAAGAAAAAAATCTGAGCCCCAGTTGGAGCAACAACAAGGAGCAGGCAAAGAAAAAGATGCTCATAAATGATGACAACCAAAGTTGACAAAATATGACAACAACAGGTCACAAAAGAAGACTAATGTGATTAATGACATAACAACGCTCAAACAATGACGACAGCAAAAGAAGAATTTAATTCAAAGGAAAATAAACCAAAGAGAAAAGAATTTAACTAAACAGAAGAAACAAATAATGAAGACTATCACAAAGAATAAATAATATAACTAAAGGTATATAACTAAGAATATAATTACAGGTGAAGAACTAGTCATATAACCAAATGTGAATAACGAAAAATATAAACAAATATAACATAGTCGAAGAACTAATTATATAACCAAATATAAAGTACTAAATATCTAACCAAGGAAGGAGAGCCAATGATATAAAATGATATAAAGAAGGAAAAAAACAAAGAAGAAAACAAAACAGCAACTGATGTATATAACAAGGATGACCAAAGAATATAACCAAAAATGAAGACGCAATACTTTTTAACAAAGATGAAGAGCAAAGACAATTAAGAAAGATGAACCAGTAACGCTATAACCAAAGAGAAAGAAGCAGGAATATATGAGAACATGAATAGAAAAAAGATGAAAAAACAATGGCTGTAAATATGAAATTATATATTAAAAAAATGTACCAAAGGTGATGATACATGAATTTAAACATAAATGATGAACCGAGATTATGATGAAAGAACAAGGTAACACAAATGTAGAGCCAAACATTGGAGAAAACGAAAATAAAAAAGTACAAGCCTAAAACAAAACCAAAGAAGGAATCATATAGAATGAATGCTGAACCTAGAACACACACACACACACATGCATGCATGCACACACACATACATTATGTCCTAGGTATGACTTTAACTCTTTAATATTTAAACAGGCCACATCCAGGCCAAATATTCTACCTGTTTTATGTACAAACTGGCCAGATCTGGCCTCTCACACCATCCTTACAATATACTTCTAAACATAAATATTTACCACATCAAAATCTCAAAGCTACAAGATAATGCATAATCAATTCAAAACACATGAATAAATAAGCATTACACTAGACAGAATAATGTGAACACTAAAGGGTTAAACTGCATCCAGTTGTGGAGCTCTGGTTCGAGAGTTCCAGGGTTTTGAGAAGTGTGAAACCATGTCTTAGTCACTATTGTTCCCAGGTCTTATTCTGACCTGGAGTAGTAGCACCTGTGACGGTCCCAGCCGTGGGTTAACTAGCATGTGTGATGACAATCCATCTGAGCTTGTAGACACAGATATACCCTTGGTTAGAATCAGGGCATGCAGTAAAACCACCGGGAATGAGGGATCCCTAAATGTTGCCACATCACAGCATCCTTCTAGGAGATGGACACTCTGATGTAAAACCTGTGGTTTCACATGATGACTGGTCATCTCACTCTGGCTTGTCACCAAGTACTAAGAAGAGAAACTCAGACAGTAATACTCGTGTTGTACAAGCATTTATCACTATAATCCAATAATGTACAGATGTCTCTTTATGGTGACCTCATTTGTCATTTCATCTACTGAAAGTCCTAAGGTGATGGAAGAGTGGTGACATGTGCAGACCTAATCAGCTGGAAGTGTACAGTAAATTACAACTTTCATCTGTCATCTATACTTCCAACCATGCAGTGGGACTGAATTTTTATCTGAAGGGTCATGGATAGAAAATCAGTAAAGCCATTGACTAGACAACACAAGAATATGGCCATATATATATATATATATATATAAATAGGTTAGGCATGGCTGTGTGGTAAAGAAGTTCGCTTTGCAAAGGCAAGCTTGTAGTACACTGTACAAGCTTGTCAGATTAATGTACTTTCAGAGCAATAAACTTATAGTAGCTCACATTTAAATCCTGTATTCAGAAAATTACATATATACATACATACATAAATATGTATGTACTGCATATGTATATACATACATAACATACATACATACATACATAGATGCATACATACGTACATACATATATATATGTGTGTGTGTTTGTGTTTGTGTGTGCCAAAATATTTGAGAGACCTGCAAGACATGGATGCGGAGGTCTTCAAGACAAAACTTGATGCTTTCCTCTCCACGATACCAGACGAACCAATAGCTCGAAATGAGACACAGTTTAGGGCAGCAATGTCAAATTCTCTTATACACCAGATGTGCCATCAAAACTCTTGATTGGACTATATCAGGTGGAGGAGAAGAGCCATGCAAGGAACGTGAAGAGAGCACAGCATAAAGACGGAAAATCATGGTGGTGCTCCAGCATGACCGCAGCCACTTGGCTGAAACCCATAAAAAAAAATATATATATATATATACACACATACATATATGCATGACTCTACTGCAATGTATCATCAGACGAAAGGATGGGCCTATATGAGCAGACTATGCATGGATATGTTAGTAGAAAGCTCTGAAATGATAGTAATATCAACCACCAAAGCAGTTTATCATGGACCAATAGCTGGATTGCTACCTCCCACTTTGAAGGGTATGTGTTTGAAATCCAGAAACAGGAGATATCAACCAAGTACCTGATGCACAAAAGGGATAGAGATGCAAGAAAAGTAGTAAAATGTGACAACCGATGTAGACTTTGTGGAGTTAATACCGAAGATATCACCCACACCATAAGCAGTTGTTTGAAAATGTCATCACGGTATTATCTACCGATGAGACATCATGTTATAGCTAAGACATTCTATAATGAAATCCATTGGAAGGATAACCCCGAGGACAAAGAAATAAGAACTCACAGTATGGTAGAAGCCATCTGCAGTTACTCTATCCAGATTACAAATTCAGATTTATACCTGTAATTATTGGGGCTCTGGGATATGTAACACACTGCCTAAACACCAATCTTGAGAAATTAGGCTTCCCAAAACCAGAAAGGAGAAAGCTAATTCGAAGACTACAGATCCAATCCATCACTGGAACTGTAAAAATCTGTAAAACTTTAAATATACATGAGCATGTCTACATATGCAGCTATATGCATGAGAATACATACATGAAGCAAAACATACAAATCTGCACATATACATACATACATACAAGCAAAAATACCTTGTTGTTGATGTTGAAATTCTAGTGAATCTAGGTTAGAAACCGGCTCTTTCTCTATTGGCAAGAAATCTTGAAATAAAATTGAACAATGACATGCATATATATATATATAAAACTATTACTTTTCACTAGAAGATAAATAAGCCAAAATGAAGATTCATAACCAAGGACAAAATTGTATCTAAACAATCAAAAATATAATTGCAGCTGAAGACAAAAATGAAGTGCAAAATGCAAAATCAAAATTCAAATACTAAATACAACAGGTCAAAGATTAGCAGCAATGAATATCTATCCAAAGATGAAGAAACAATGGTTGCAAAGAAAGATGAACAACCAATGATATAACTGAAGATGTAAAGCCAAGAATTCAGCCAAAGATGAAGATCTAAGAATAAAAGCAAATAATGGGGACTGGATGAAAAATCAACAATATAACAAAAATAAAGAAATAAGTAGATATATCCAAAACTGAAGAAACAAAAATATCACCATGTATAAAGACATAGGAGTTCAATCAAAACTGAATAATCAAGATTTATAACAAACGACTAACTTAAGGCTAAACAACAACAATAGTATATTGTACATATCTCAAATCAATTTGTTTTCAGTCTAGACTTCCTTCCAGTTGCACAACGCATTAGAAAGAGAAAGAGAGAGGGGGAGGGAGGGGGATCGTACAAAGAAAAATAGACACTGAAACTGGACAATAAAACGGACTTAAAACAGAGTGATAGACATAAGGAGAACTGGAAGCAAAAATGGAAGAAAAAGGGTTAGTGGCAAAGTGTCTGGTTGCATACAAAATATATTAATGTTAATAGAGTATGTGTGGGATAGAGGGAGATTAAATAAATGGTAAGTTATTGAAAAATAAATGTGGTATGTGATGCAAGCATGCATGCATACATACATACATACCACACTTGCTGTAATACATCTCTAATTCAACAGGAAAATATATTAATGTATTTTCTCATTAAATATTTACTAATGGTCAAACACCTGATTGTGTTGTATTCGTCAACCCCCAAAACCTATTTGATTCAATTTTACACATCAACTGGTAGTTTATGAATGCATGTACGATGTGCAGAACAAACGTACGAAAGTCTCCGAGTAAGAGTATGTGTCTATTATTTATTTTGAGATGAGTGAGTTGTTAACTAATTTGTTAAGTATTTCACTTGATGACTGCAAGCTCCATCACTATCACAGCGAAGGACAGTCTAAGGTAGCATTCACACACACACGTATGTACGTATATGTATTTATACATACATAAATATATATGTATTTATACATACATAAATTCATACATACATGTGTGTGTGTGTGTGTGTGTGTGTGTGTGTGTGTGTGTGCGTGCTGCGTGTATGTGTGTGTGTGTCAGTATGTATGTGTGGGTGTTTTAATATTAGAGCCGGTAGTCTATGTGCTTTAAATTAAGAAGTATAAAATAGATGTAATTACTTTAAATCCATGTTTGTTAAACGTCGTCAGTAAACTAATTAGAACGTCGATATCATTTTTAATTGTTGCAATAATAAATAAACAACAACAGCAATTACGTCTACAATAACATCGACTACTACTGCTACTACTACTACTACTATCACCGCCAACACAATCACTACTAGCGCCAACACCATCACTATCACTATTGTAACCAATATTCACCAGTAAACGTGGAGATATAGCAGAGAGGACTGGTGTTTTTCTTTCTCGTCATTTAATATATATTTACAACCGATGTGTTCTTCCCCTGTCGAGACAGCAAAGATATCAAAACAGGTAACAAAAACCCAACAAAACACCTACAAATAACGATACAATTCTAGCTACCTTTAACGTGCAATGTACACACATGTGTATACATGAACGTGTGTCTGTGTATGTATATGTATGAAGCTCATTTATTTATTCATATTATGTAAATTATCTCTATGTAAATTAAATGACATTCAATAATTTTTGTATATGCAAACACTACACACAAACAGTATACATATTTTAATATCAATTTTGTTACATCTATCTATTTATCTATCTATCTATCTATCTATCATGAGTGTGTGTAAGAATTTGTTTGTATTATATTTCTCTTTGTATAACGGGACTGTATATTAACATTTCCTGTAAAATAATTTACAATAGATCTATTGTATATTTAAGATGATATGTGATGAGGCTTGGCAAATTGGTGGGAAGGGTGTCTTTTCGATTTATAATATTTTAAGTGATAATCTTTATCCACTGAATCTGTTATATATATATATATATATATATATATATATATATATATATATATGAGATCTGTAATGTATATAAAATAAATTTGCTTTGCTGTTTTAAAGCAGACGAGCCTCAAAATAGAAGCAACTAAATACAAGAAGCAAGCATCTATTTATCTTTTCGTTTTCTTAGGAGTTTTTATGTAAGTCGCGCTTTGATTGTTGACGTTGGAGATAATTTATTTACTAATGATATAATTTCGCCAAACTCTCTGTCAGAAGAAATTTACCTGAAGCAGTCAGTGTCTTTTATTGGTAAGGCTAATGTTACAAATAAACAGAATTCTACCAATATACTCAGATGTACTCTTATTAATTAAGACTTAGTCTTATTAATTAATTACCTCTTATCCGGCACCAGTAGAAGAAACTTGTGTCCGCTTATTTTTTTTTTCCTCACTGAACACTCGAGTTTCTTCCTATAATCCTTACATATTTTCTCTTTTCTTAAGGCAATAAGACCTATTGAAAAAGCTGACGTAGTTTATAATTATTGTTAAAAAATTAACTTCAACAAATTATCTACATTGTTATACGACAGTTATTGGTTTGTGGGGATATTCTGTAATGTAATCCTTACCAACCGCAAGGAAATGGCTACACGGAAACCGTTATGGTAAACAACCAACATATAAACAGCACATGGTTATTATGAAACCTTCAACAAAGTAGAATCTCTTCGCTCCATGCCTGTCATGTTATATTTTGCTTGACTGTTCTTTATTTCTTGTTTTAAATCGATCGCACTTATTGTGTCTCTCGTGTGTGTATGTGTAACTTATCAACACATTTGTTGTTCGTACGTGTCAGTAGGTTTATTGTTTGTACTCGGTGTGTCTATGTGTGAAAAATAAACTGCATGTCTCATCACATCTGTAATGTTACAAGCAACTATTGCTTTTAAATATTTTAACTATGTTGTTGTTGACCCCCAAGCGAGTCCGGATCGAACAGATGAAGGATGTTCCTTCCGTGAAATCCCCGTTCCTCTCCCCCCAGACATAATATATCAAGGATTTTTTTATTTCAATGCGTTTTGATTTTTTTTAAAGATTACAGGGTTTGATTTCATGGAATTTTAGCTGCTATTTCTAGTAGAGCGTAGGATGTTGCTGTAATTAATAATGAAAATGTACTTCAATATACACATTACCACAAAACAGATACGCTCAAGTATGCACTTACATGTCTACGCACACGCACGATGAAATAATTCAAGCATTCCTCGAAGGGAACTACAGTCGAGTAAATTAGTCAACAATTATCGATTCTGTGTCTTAGCTGGAAAAATGATAAATTTTGTTTCTTGAGGGTCACTAATTAAGCAGACAACCCTATGACAAAGTGACTTTATATTTATTGCACTACATTGTTTAATGTAAATTACCAAGACTATTTAGCAAGCATATCTCAACATGCTACTACACTTAACTATATAAATTAGATAGTATTTATTCACAGCTCACAATACTGGACCTCCCTTGTCATTGTCGACTATTATTTCGAAATATATTCGATAAATATACTCAACCGTTTCCTGGCGAGATTGCTTAGCGCGCAGAGATTTCCAAGTGATCTCCATATATTTCCCCTAAACCTAATCTCTGTTAGATTACAACATTCTCCCACAAAAGATATTTACTTTTCCTTTCCATATTTAACTCCTATTTTCTGTCTCTCATCCCATTTAATTTCACATAATCAACTAATATTACATTTAAATTTTCGATAACTTAGTTTCTTAATTTATATTAGTCGTCGCCATAGTAATTTAGATAAGGTTATCAAATAACCTCAGACCGATTAGATAATCTAAAATCCTCACGTAGATAGGTATAGATATATTAATTAGCCGAGATAACATTGTTTTAGCCGTCCTCATTGTTCCCCCAAGTATTTAACTTGTTTTCCCCCTCCACCTCCTACACACCGTTATTTAATTATTCTCTCTTCTCTCTCTTTTACAACTGACTAACCAATTCTCAGACCCCCACCTTCCTTTCTCTA